>NW_023618475.1:0-54570 GCF_015220745.1 Sebastes umbrosus | reverse complement strand
AGAGTATAAAGTACTATAGTTACCTCTACTAGTAGAGTATAAAGTACTATATTTACCTTTGAGATGTAGTAGAGTATAAAGTACTATATTTACCTTTGAGATGTAGTAGAGTATACAGTACTATAGTTACCTTTGAGGTATAGTAGAGTATAAAGTACTATAGTTACCTTTGAGGTGTAGTAGAGTATAAAGTACTATAGTTACCTTTGAGGTATAGTAGAGTATAAAGTACTATAGTTACCTTTGAGGTGTAGTAGAGTATAAAGTACTATAGTTACCTCTACTAGTAGAGTATAAAGTACTATAGTTACCTTTGAGGTGTAGTAGAGTATAAAGTACTATAGTTACCTCTACTAGTAGAGTATAAAGTACTATAGTTACCTTTGAGGTGTAGTAGAGTATAAAGTACTATAGTTACCTCTACTAGTAGAGTATAAAGTACTATAGTTACCTTTGAGGTATAGTAGAGTATAAAGTACTATAGTTACCTCTACTAGTAGAGTATAAAGTACTATAGTTACCTTTGAGGTGTAGTAGAGTATAAAGTACTATAGTTACCTTTGAGGTATAGTAGAGTATAAAGTACTATAGTTACCTTTGAGGTATAGTAGAGTATAAAGTACTATAGTTACCTTTGAGGTGTAGTAGAGTATAAAGTACTATAGTTACCTTTGAGGTGTAGTAGAGTATAAAGTACTATAGTTACCTTTGAGGTGTAGTAGAGTATAAAGTACTATAGTTACCTTTGAGGTATAGTAGAGTATAAAGTACTATAGTTACCTTTGAGGTATAGTAGAGTATAAAGTACTATAGTTACCTTTGAGATGTAGTAGAGTATAAAGTACTATAGTTACCTTTGAGATGTAGTAGAGTATAAAGTACTATAGTTACCTTTGAGGTGTAGTAGAGTATAAAGTACTATAGTTACCTTTGAGGTGTAGTAGAGTATAAAGTACTATAGTTACCTTTGAGGTATAGTAGAGTATAAAGTACTATAGTTACCTTTGAGGTATAGTAGAGTATAAAGTACTATAGTTACCTTTGAGGTGTAGTAGAGTATAAAGTACTATAGTTACCTTTGAGGTGTAGTAGAGTATAAAGTACTATAGTTACCTTTGAGGTGTAGTAGAGTATAAAGTACTATAGTTACCTTTGAGGTATAGTAGAGTATAAAGTACTATAGTTACCTTTGAGGTATAGTAGAGTATAAAGTACTATAGTTACCTTTGAGATGTAGTAGAGTATAAAGTACTATAGTTACCTTTGAGATGTAGTAGAGTATAAAGTACTATAGTTACCTTTGAGGTGTAGTAGAGTATAAAGTACTATAGTTACCTTTGAGGTGTAGTAGAGTATAAAGTACTATAGTTACCTTTGAGGTATAGTAGAGTATAAAGTACTATAGTTACCTTTGAGGTATAGTAGAGTATAAAGTACTATAGTTACCTTTGAGGTATAGTAGAGTATAAAGTACTATAGTTACCTTTGAGGTATAGTAGAGTATAAAGTACTATAGTTACCTTTGAGGTATAGTAGAGTATAAAGTACTATAGTTACCTTTGAGGTATAGTAGAGTATAAAGTACTATAGTTACCTTTGAGGTATAGTAGAGTATAAAGTACTATAGTTACCTTTGAGGTATAGTAGAGTATAAAGTACTATAGTTACCTTTGAGGTATAGTAGAGTATAAAGTACTATAGTTACCTTTGAGGTATAGTAGAGTATAAAGTACTATAGTTACCTTTGAGGTATAGTAGAGTATAAAGTACTATAGTTACCTTTGAGGTATAGTAGAGTATAAAGTACTATAGTTACCTTTGAGGTATAGTAGAGTATAAAGTACTATAGTTACCTTTGAGGTATAGTAGAGTATAAAGTACTATAGTTACCTTTGAGGTGTAGTAGAGTATAAAGTACTATAGTTACCTTTGAGGTATAGTAGAGTATAAAGTACTATAGTTACCTTTGAGGTATAGTAGAGTATAAAGTACTATAGTTACCTTTGAGGTGTAGTAGAGTATAAAGTACTATAGTTACCTTTGAGGTATAGTAGAGTATAAAGTACTATAGTTACCTTTGAGGTATAGTGGAGGAGAAATATAAAGTAGCAGAACATGAAAATACTCAAGTAAAACACAAGTACCTGAAACTACAGTTCTCGAGGTGTGAAGTTCCTGAGGCTGATATCTGATATGGTGAGTTCTCAGTGAAACAACAGTACCGGAACCAAACTGTGCAACACGAGGTTTGACTGATCCACCGCGGCTAGCTGAGCAGGTGGCTAACAGCGAGCTAACGCACTGTACACTCACACACACACGGTGAAGATGTGTGAGTCTGTCTCTCTCTCTCTGTTTCCCTCTCTGTCCTTCTCTGTCTCTCTGTGTCCCTCTCGGTCTCTCTCTCTCTCTCTATGCCTCTCTCTGTGTCCCTCTCTCTCTCTCTGTTTCCCTCTCTGTCCTTCTCTGTCTCCCTCTCGGTCTCTCTCTGTGTCCCTCTCTCTCTCTCTGTTTCCCTCTCTGTCCTTCTCTGTCTCTCTGTTTCCCTCTCTGTCCTTCTCTGTCTCCCTCTCGGTCTCTCTCTCTCTATGCCTCTGTCTCTCTCTGTGTCCCTCTCTCTCTCTCTCTGTGTCTCTCTATGTCTCTCTGTGTCTCTCTCTCTATGTCTCTGTCTCTCTCTGTGTCTCTCTATGTCTCTGTCTCTCTCTGTCCTTCTCTGTCTCCCTCTCGGTCTCTCTCTCTCTATGCCTCTGTCTCTCTCTGTGTCCCTCTCTCTCTCTCTGTGTCTCTCTATGTCTCTCTGTGTCTCTCTCTCTATGTCTCTGTCTCTCTCTGTGTCTCTCTATGTCTCTGTCTCTCTCTGTGTCCCTCTCTGTGTCTCTCTCTCTCTCTCTCTATGTCTCTGTCTCTCTCTGTGTCCCTCTCTGTCTCTCTGTGTCCCTCTCTCTATGTCTCTGTCTCTCTCTGTGTCCCTCTCTGTCTCTCTGTGTCCCTCTCTCTCTATGTCTCTGTGTGTCCCTCTCTGTCTCTCTGTGTCCCTCTCTCTCTATGTCTCTCTGTGTGTGTCTCTCTCTCTCTCTCTATGTCTCTGTCTCTCTCTCTCTCTCTATGTTTCTGTCTCTCTCTGTGTCCTTCTCTGTCTCTCTGTGTCCCTCTCTCTCTATGTCTCTGTGTCCCTCTCTGTGTCCCTCTCTCTCTATGTCTCTCTGTGTGTCTCTCTCTCTCTCTCTCTCTCTATGTCTCTGTCTCTCTCTGTGTCCCTCTCTCTCTCTGTCTCTCTGTGTCCCTCTCTCTCTATGTCTCTGTGTGTCCCTCTCTGTCTCTCTGTGTCTATGTCTCTGTCTCTCTCTGTGTCCCTCTGTGTCCCTCTCTGTCTCTCTGTGTCCCTCTCTGTCCTTCTCTGTCTCTCTGTGTCCTTCTCTGTGTCCCTCTCGGTCTCTCTGTGTCTCTGTGTCCCTCTCTGTCTCTGTGTCCGTCTCGGTCTCTCGGTCTCTCTCTGTCTCTCCTTCTCGGTCTCTCTGTGTGTCTCTGTCTCTGTGTGTCTCTGTCTCTGTGTCTCTGTGTGTCTCTATGTGTCTCTCTGTGTCTCTGTGTCTCTATGTGTCTCTGTGTGTCTCTGTGTGTCTGTGTGTCTCTGTGTCTCTGTGTGTCTCTGTCTCTGTCTCTCTGTGTCTCTGTGTCTCTGTGTCTCTGTCTCTGTCTCTCTCTGTGTCTCTGTGTCTCTGTCTCTCTCTGTGTCTCTGTCTCTCTATGTGTCTCTATGTGTCTCTGTGTCTCTGTGTCTCTGTGTGTCTCTGTCTCTGTCTCTCTGTGTCTCTGTGTCTCTATGTGTCTCTGTGTCTCTGTGTCTCTGTGTCTCTGTCTCTGTCTCTCTCTGTGTCTCTGTCTCTCTATGTGTCTCTGTGTCTCTGTGTCTCTATGTGTCTCTGTGTCTCTGTGTCTCTATGTGTCTCTGTGTCTCTGTGTGTCTCTGTGTCTCTGTCTGTCTCTGTGTCTCTGTGTGTCTCTGTGTCTCTGTGTCTCTGTGTGTCTCTGTGTCTCTGTGTCTCTGTGTCTCTGTGTCTCTCTGTGTCTCTGTGTCTCTCTGTGTCTCTCAGCTCGCTGGTTTGAATCATAGCGTGTTGTGACTCCAGGATGTTGTTGCTAACACCGTTAGCTCGTGCGACTAGCTGTGCTAACAGGCTAACCGTTAGCTCCGTTAGCAGCTAGCTCATCTTCTAAACACACTGCGGACACATTCACACTGCACGAGGACTCCACGCGCTGTGAGAGATGCAGCTCGCAGTGTGTGGTGTTAGGTAGCGGCCCGGTGGTGGTGTTCTGGTGAAACGGGTGTCCCGGGTTAAATGGCGGCCCGGTGCTAGGCTGAAGAACTCACCGTGTGTCTCCGCTGCAGAGTGCGGGTCGGTCTATCGAGCTGAGTCTAACCGGCTACACTCCTCCGTCAGGTCTCCCTCTGCAGGAGCATGCAGGTCTGAAGGTCTCTCCGGTGATCGAGCTGAACTGAAGCCGTTTGAATCTTCAGCCTCCAGCGGACTCCATCATGACGCTTCTTCTTCTCGGCCTGCAGTAAAGCATGCCGGGAGATTTTCACAACGGGCGGGAGCAAGCATCACCGCGCAAAAGGATTCTGGGAATTTGAGTTTTACCATTCGGACAGTGACAGCGCTGCTGCAGGCTGCAGCCAAGAACTGGGACAATATCGAGCCACGAATAGAAACATTAAGTTCAAGTTGAAGTTTAGTTTATTGATCACATACACATTGAGATGGCAGTGAGATTCTCTGTTCCTGTTTGTTACTCTCTCATCCTTGTATAATAGACAATCGATCGATCTCTCAATCAATTGAATAACAATAATGAATTAAATACAATCATCTTATAAACATATAAATATAACAGCAACAATAGCAAATTGTTCATTAAATATGAGACAATTATAAAATAAATAACAGAGAATATACACAGAGAATATACACCCACCCGCACACCCGTAAGTGTGTGGTGCAATAAGTGCAGTGTAACCAAGGTACGAATGGATGAATGGACAGAGACAGAGACAGAGACAGAGACAGAGACAGAGACAGAGACAGGGCTGTAGTGGGTCAGGGTCAGTTGTGAGACTCAGCTCAGCATCCGGATGGCCTGGGGATAGAAGCTGTTTCTGAGGTTTAGCTCTGATGCTGATGTAGCCAGGCTTCCTCTTGGACTGCTTCCTGATGAAGAGGCCATGGCTCGAGTGACTGGGATCAGCAATGATCTTGTTTGCCTTGGTTACACATCTCTTGGTGTATATGTCCTCCATTAGGCAGCACTCCTCCTGTGAGCCGTTGGCCGACCGCACCACTCTCTGAAGCCGCCGTCGATCCTGCTCGGAGCGTTTGCCATACCAGGTGATGATGCAGCCGGTCGTGATGCTCTCCATAGTGCACCTGTAGAAGTTCCTCAGTACAGGTGAGGACATACCGAATTTCTTCAGCCTTCTTAGGTTGTAAAGGCGCTGCTGGGATGTCTTCACCAGTGTGTCCACATGCCGAGACCACTTCATGTCCTCCGAGATGTGGACACCAAGAAAGAATAAGAAGGCAATTCAAACTAATTATGTGTTTGATACATTTATTATGGACCGATGACAATTTATTTTGAACTGTTATTACGTTTTCTTTATATAGATGAATATGTTTTTTTTTAGCTGTTATTTATTTTACTTTATTTTTTGTGCCCCTGGCATGAACAGTGTTTCTGTGTGTATACTGTTAATGTACTTACATTTGTACTTATATTTTCTAAAATAAAATTATTAAAAGAAAAAAAATAGGCTACTACAAAGGATAAACAAATAAATAAATAATAGACATCGCGCGACAAATCTTTAGGAGAAGAAGTTTATCTCCTCAAAACTTTCCCTTTTTTTTCTCATGAATTTCTGAATAATTTTACCTTTAAAATGATTTTAATAAAACAAAGGAAAATCACTCTTTGGTCAGAAATCAACAATTTATGTACAATCGCATACATTCAGTTTGTAGAACTTGTAATTAACTATCAAAGTATATTTATCAGGTTTATTTAATCAAGTAGGCCTACAGTTTATCCATATAAGGAATTTGACTCTGAGTTCTATACAGCTCTCTCAATGTACATACACCGAACAGAAATAACAGAATAAAAGAATACAATAATACAAATAAATATAACATAAAAATCAAATGTCTGTATACAAGTCAAGTGTTTGGGAGTTGTAAACAATACAAATAGTACAAAGAAATAAATACTGGATGTATATACATGGACTGGATGATTATGTACAGGATGTACATGTATATATGTCTATATGTCTATATGTCTATATGTACAGTGAGTAGGACTTATATTTACAGTGATAGGTATGGACATATTACAATATGGACATAAAGTGATATGTACATTTTACAGAAAAATGTGTATTAAAGACTGTAAGAATTCTAATCTATAAGAGCAGCAGGATATTAGGAGTTATTGACAGTGTATGACTGAGCTCACATCAGCCTCTCTGGTTAGCAGTCGGTTTGACAGTTGATTTTAAGAAGAACTTTAAATGACATCTTCATAAAAAGCCTTTTATTAATGTTACCTGTTTGATTCTAATATGCTGTATTTGCTCTGTGGTTTTATCTGTTAAGTATTTTATTCTTTCCCCTCTGTACTTTGAGACACTGGATTTTATTTAACTTATATAATAATAATGGCATATACAATATAACGAATCTTATAATTTACAAGCACAGAAATAGACAATATGAACGGAAAATGTATTTAATTTGTGTTTCATTTTAAGGGTTTTCATTTATTTAAAAAAAGGTATTAGTATTAGGTATAAGGTGACTTATTTTATTAATCAATTAATATAAATGAATACATGAATAAATAAATAAAAAAAAAGATAGATAAATAAATAAATAAATATATAAATAAATAAATAGATTGATAAATAAATAAATAAATAGATAAATTAATAATAAATAGATAGATAAATAAATAAATGAATATATAGATAAATAAATACATGATTAAATAAATAAATAGATAAATAAATAAATAGATTGATAAATAAATAAATAGATACATTAATAATAAATAGTATTTAATTAATTAATTAATTAGTTAATTAACTAATTAATAAAATAATGAATGAATGACATATATATATATATATATAATAATATATATATATATATATATAATATATATATATATATATATATATATATATATATATATATATATATATATATATAGTGACGTCAGCAGCGGGCTGTCCAATCAGAGGAGAGTCTGTGTGTTCTCCTGTCAGAGAGCTCGAGCTCTGATTGGACCGTCTCGAGCCGTTCCTCCTCCAACCGTCGCCGGTAAATCTACCGATCTACCGATCTCTGCCGGTTCACACCGAATCAGCGGATATAGAGCCGGTAACATACCGGTAACATACCGGGACACAGACTACAGACTTTTACCGGATAAAGTGTCGGTTTGATCTCAATTTCTCTCATTTAACCGCCAACGGCTCTCTGGACCCGCTAACCAACGGCTAACCAACGGCTAACCAACGGCTAACCAACGGCTAATAACGGCTAATAACGGCTAACCAACGGCTAATAACGGCTAATAACGGCTAATAACGGCTAACCAACGGCTAATAACGGCTAATAACGGCTAATAACGGCTAACCAACGGCTAATAACGGCTAACCAACGGCTAACCAACGGCTAATAACGGCTAACCAACGGCTAATAACGGCTAATAACGGCTAACCAACGGCTAATAACGGCTAACCAACGGCTAATAACGGCTAATAACGGCTAATAACGGCTAATAACGGCTAACTAGGGCTAAATAACGGCTAACCAACGGCTAATAACGGCTAACTAGGGCTAAATAACGGCTAACCAACGGCTAATAACGGCTAACTAGGGCTAAATAACGGCTAATAACGGCTAACTAGGGCTAAATAACGGCTAATAATGGCTAACTAGGGCTAAATAACGGCTAATAACGGCTAATAACGGCTAAATAACGGCTAATAACGGCTAACTAGGGCTAAATAACGGCTAACCAACGGCTAACTACCTGCTAATAACGGTTAGCACTGAGCTAGTGTTGAGCTGGGATGGGAGACTAAACCTTCTGTTCTCATTCTGGGACAAAGTTACATTATTTTCAATATGAGTGATTTTATATGGAGATGAATGGGAGCTAACTGCTAACAGCATATACCTGTGTGATATCAATGAGGTGAACAGCATGGAAACACTTAGTAGTTAGTCAGTATTGCTGCAACTAATTAATGGAGTCATAATTTAGTCTGAAATGTTAAAAGAAATAGTGATAAAATGGGATCACACAGGTAACAGTGATGTCTGTCTGTCTGACCAGCTGTCATCTAACACCTGAACTCTGTGTTTCAGTGTCACAGTTCATATGAGCAGCAGTGATGAGCAGCAGAAGCCGCAGGTCCTGGTGAGAGCTGATTTACACACCGTATCTGTCACACACCTGTCACACACCTGTAATAGCTGTCAC
Organism: Sebastes umbrosus; assembly: GCF_015220745.1. Lineage (NCBI taxonomy): Eukaryota > Metazoa > Chordata > Actinopteri > Perciformes > Sebastidae > Sebastes > Sebastes umbrosus. The sequence continues at coordinate 46,011 of NW_023618475.1, read as the reverse complement.
ACACCTGTAACACCTGTCACACATCTGTCACACCTGTCACACACCTGTAATACCTGTCACACACCTGTAACACCTGTCACACACCTGTAATACCTGTCACACACCTGTCACACACCTGTAACACCTGTCACACACCTGTAATACCTGTCACACACCTGTCACACACCTGTAACACCTGTCACACACCTGTAATACCTGTCACACACCTGTCACACACCTGTAATACCTGTCACACACCTGTAACACCTGTCACACACCTGTAATACCTGTCACACACCTTTAATACCTGTCACAATATCAGAGTCAGTATTTGGGCTTCATGTAGTCGTATATAAATCCCTCTGATTGGCTCACACATAGATCATTCATTTTAATTAATTAATTAATTGATTGATTGACTGTTGTCTCCTGTCTCAGTATGAAGAGTCGCTCCAGCTGTTTGGGAGGTAAAGGACGATTTTCCAGAGTGACTCTACAGAAGCCTGGATGGACAAAAGACGAGGTAATGCTCATCATGTTAGCATTCAGGGCTAACTCAGAGACTGTGTGTCAAGTATGTCCTGTGTGTCCAGTATGTCTTGTGTGTCCTGTATGTCCTGTGTGTCCAGGCCCCTCACAGTCAAACAGGCTTTTACTGCAGGTGGACACAGATATGTATGAAGTGACAGTGTGTTGGTGTCTCTGGTAGGGATTGATCAGCTGTATCTGCAGCTCCCCTCAGAGCTTTACACTCATGTTTATCTGTTCACACCTTAAACTGTGTTCTAGGGATCGACCGATTATCGGCCGATCTGTATTCACATACAGTTTCATCACACCTAGTGTATCTAGCAGCCACACGTCTCTACTGAGGTATGAACCTCAGTGCGCTTGGTGGATACTGTTGGGTCTCTAAACTATGGTGTACGGTCATAGACCTGCTCTATATATAAAGCGTCTTGAGATAACTTCTGTTGTGATTTGACGCTACACAATAAATAAATTGAATTGAATTGAATTGAATTGAACCTAAAATAAACAGATTGAGCTGTGATTAAATATCAATAAACAGATCAAATGATGCTGAAATAACTACATCGTGATGCTGATCAGTAAAAAGTCTGAATTCACGAATTGTCAGGTCTGTTACCATGACGACAAGCAGACAACTGTTAAAATGCTTGTTTTGTGAATGGAGTGGATGGATCGGTGCCAGGCTATGCAGCTGCTCCTGGTTCTTCTCAGGATGTTTACCGTCACTGGACAGTCTGATGATGATGATGATGGTGATGGTGATGGTGAAGATGGTGATAGTGATGATGATGATGATGATGATGAAGGTGATCTTCCTCCTCAGGATGAGAAGCTACACAGACTGGTGAAGGAGTTTGGATCACACAACTGGTCTTCAGTTTCTCTGCATTTCAAAGTGAGTAGTTATTTATGTTGTGTGTGTGTGTGTGTGTGTGTGTGTGTGTGTGTGTGTGTGTGTGTGTGTGTGTGTGTGTGTGTGTGTTTGTGTGTGTATGTGAGACCAGAGACCTGACCAGGTTCAACACATCAGTAGACCTGCTCCCAGTCTGGGATTTAGCACCTTTAAAGTGAAGCTCATTGTGTAGAAGGGCCTACCTGTCTCTGCTGTGTCTCAGGGTCAAAGGTCAGATGTGGAGTGTCAGCGGAGGTGGCAGCAGATAAAGAATCCAGAGCTGGTCAAAGGTCCTTGGACTCGGGAGGAGGATGAGAGGGTAAACACTGTCCCCCATACTTACTACTACACTATACTGCTATCCTATAGTACTACGATACTATAACTACCTTAGAAAACTGCATCTGACATAGCAGTCGGCAGCTCAGACTTGTTGGCTTGTTGGACTTGTTGGACATGACTCTGGACCTGTTGGACGTGACTCTGGACTTGTTGGAGGTGACTCAACACTTGTTGAACATGACTCGGGACTTGTTGGACGTGACTCGGGACTTGTTGGACGTGATTCGGGACTTGTTGGATGTGATTCTGGACTTGTTGGATGTGACTCGGCATTTGTTGGACGTGATTCTGGACTTGTTGCACGTGACTCTGCATTTGTTGGACGTGACTCCGGACTTGTTAGATGTGACTCTGCATTTTTTGGACGTGACTCAGGACTTGTTGGACGTGACTCGGGACTTGTTGGACGTGATTCTGGACTTGTTGTACGTGACTCTGCATTTGTTGGACGTGACTCCGGACTTGTTAGATGTGACTCTGCATTTGTTGGACGTGACTCAGGACTTGTTGGACGTGACTCGGGACTTGTTGGACGTGATTCTGGACTTGTTGGACGTATAAACTAATAATAGTATGTTGTGATGTCACTTCCTGTATAGGTCATTGACCTGGTTCAGAAGTACGGCGTGAAGCGCTGGTCGCTCATCGCCAAACACCTGCACACTCGTAACGGGAAGCAATGCCGCGAGCGCTGGCACAACCACCTGAACCCGACGGTGAAGAAGAGCGGCTGGACGCTGGAGGAGGACCGCGTCATCTGTCAGGCCCACAGGCTGCTGGGAAACCGCTGGGCCGACATATCCAAGCTGCTGCCTGGCAGGTACGTAGACCGCCGGCAGGTGTCCTCCTGTCTGCAGGTGTCCTCCTGTCTGCAGGTGTCCTCCTGTCAGCAGGTGTCCTCCTGTCTGCAGGTGTCCTCCTGTCAGCAGGTGTCCTCCTGTCTGCAGGTGACCTCCTGTCAGCAGGTGTCCTCCTGTCTGCAGGTGTCCTCCTGTCTGCAGGTGTCCTCCTGTCAGCAGGTGTCCTCAGGGTGGCCCCGGAGGGGAGACCATGTTATCTTCTCGTCTTTTGGGACAGACTTTGATGAACCGGGGGTGAGCCGTCTCTCATCAGCTGTTATGATACTTCATCTCCTCTCAGGACAGACAACTCCATCAAAAACCACTGGAACTCCACCCTGAAGAGGAAGGTGGAGAAGGAGGGATACCTGCAGCTCCTCCACCTCCACCATTCCTCCAACACCTCCTCTAACTCCTCCAGCTCCTCCTCCTCCACCAGACCAGCATCCAGGACCTGCGGCCCCCCCAGGACAGCCAACATCTCCACCAAGGTCCTCATCCTCCACCCATCCTCCACCCATCATCCATCTATCCTCCACCCATCCTTCACCCATCATCCATCCATACACCACCCATCCTCCACCCATCATCCACCCATACTCCACCCATCCTCCACCCACAGTGATGATACTAATGATAGTCTCTCCTCCAGCAGGCAGACAGTCTGTCCAGTGTGAAGGACGAGTCCAGCTGCTCCTCCGCCGATCAGAGCCTGTGCGAGCGCCGTAGAAACCACGTCCACCTGTGCTCCGTCTGTGTCCCCGCATCCTCGGGTTACGGCTCCTCACTGAGCGTGTGCGAGGTGACGGCGCCCGCGGAGCTGATGGAGGCGGTACATCAGCTGAGGCTTTTATTTTGGAATGCAGCTGTGTTTGGGTTGTTAAAACCCTCGGCATTGTCTCTCAAACCTAACCTGCTACATGTTTCCCTATATAATATAATATATAATATTATCTACTTCAAACATACACTCTAAATATGATGTATCATGTCTAACCTGATCTAACCTGACTTCATCACAGAACACAGAGGATGTGACCACCTGTCTGTACAGAGAGGACACCGACCCGTCAGTCATCGATCTGAGCAGCAGTTATGTAAGACTAAAGATGTTTTAACCTGCACACTAAAAACTGGTTTCAAGTTTAAATCTTTCTTTTACAGTTTTTCTCAGCGGCTCGTTGTTTGAAACAGTCTTAACATTCTAGTCACAACTGTTTGATGTGACATCACGACTCTGTTGCATGTCTGCTAAAGGTAGGAACTCCATCTATCCATTCTCTTCCTCTTATCCGGGGCCGGGTCGTGGGGGGGCAGCAGCTCCCTCTCCCCAGCAAGTGTCCAACTCTTCCTGGGGGACCCCGAGGCGTTCCCAGACCAGACCAGATATATAATCTCTCCAGAGTGTTCTGGGTCTACCCCGGGGCCTCTTACCAGTTGGGCGTGCCCGGAAAACCTCCAAAGAGAGGCGTCCAGGAGGATCCTGATCCGATGTTGAACCACCTCAGCTGGTCCCTTTAGAGGTGAAGGAGCAGCGGCTCTACTCCGAGCTCCCTCCGGATGTCTGAGCTCCTCAGCCTCTCTCTAAGGTCCACTGTTCCACGGCCAGGACGGACTCCGCATTGTTCCTCCTGGAACCGAGGTTCGACAATCGGTCGGAGTCTTCTTTCCAGCACTCTAGAATGAACTTTCCCGGGAAGGCAGAGCAGTGCGATACCCCAGTAGTTGGAGCACACCCTCTGGTCCCCCTTTTTAAAAATGGGAACCACCACCCCGGTCTGCCGTTCCACAGGTACTGTCCCCGATCTACATGCAACACTGAAGAGAGGCGTGTCAGCCAAGATAGTCCAACAATTTCCAGAGCCTTCATCATCTCAAGGTGAACCTCCTCCACCCCAATGCCTTGCCGCCGAGGAGCTTTTTGACTACCTCAGAGACCTTTGCCAAGGATATGGACAAGCCTTCCCCCGGGTCTTCAAACTCTGCCCCCTCTACGGAGGACGTGTTGGTCGGGTTCAGGAGTTCCACTGAGTCAAGCCCTGCTTTTCCTTTCTGAGTCATCTAACGGTTTGCCAGAACTTCCTTGAGGCCAATCAAAAGTCCTTCTCCGTGGTCTCCCAAAACTCCTCCCACACCCGGGTTTTTGCTTTGACGAGCGTCGCAGCTGCAGTCCTTCTGGTCAGTTGGTACCTGTCAGCTATACACTTATAAAGGATGTGTGAATCGGTCTTGTTCAGGCCCCTCCCCTGGAACCACTTTGCCTTGGAAGACCCTACCAGGAGCATATGCCCCATCGACACCACAGCTCCCAGGGTCACTGGGCCACACAATGCCCTCCACCACGTTAAGGTGGCGATTCATTGGAGGGGGGGTAGTACATCAACCTAAACATTTCATTGGTGCTTCAAACGTAGTTAATGTGTCAGTGAATTGGCCAACATCACCAACATGAGAAGTTGTTTTGTCATGGTGTGAGCCGTACTGGTCAAAATGTTTTTCTCTCTATGGCAGTCAACCCTGGAAATGTTCCTTATTTCCATAATTGTTCATAATGTGTCTTACCCCGTTGTCCTGCTTGTTGTGTGAAGGTTGCAGGTGTGAAGGAGCAGCTGATGAACAGTGAGGTTGCAGCTTCCTTCATTGACTCCACCTCCTCCTGGACCAGAAGCAGCACGGTGGGGGCTCTGACCTTCTCCCCCTCTGAGGTGAAGACACCTGGACGCTGGAGACGCTGCTGCTGTCTGTCTTGCTGAAATGTCCATCTGATGTCTCTCTGTGTGTCTTCAGCTATTCAGCCTGTGTGGTGTGGAGGAACTGAAGTTACAATGTCCAGCTCTCACCTCCACCCCCGTCTGTTCCTTCAAACACTCTGCCAACACCAACCAGGACCACTCCCTTCTGCACTGCAGCTACAACCACATCAGCCAGTAGGTCAGGGGGGTCAGAGGTCACACATTACACTGTGGATAGATCGTTGATCTGTTTTAAATGTGTTACCTGGTATGTTCAGGACGCGCTCGGAGACCAGAGAGAGGATGAGAGCGTTGTGGATGTCGGCTCCTCAAACACCAACACCACTGAAGATCAACAGCAACCAGAGTCAGGACGAGGTGAGAGGACATGGACCACAAGCTCTGATCCTCCCATTTAGATCTCAGAGACGTTTGTTCTGTCCGTGGTTCAGGTGTCAGTTTGTTCTGTCCGTGGTTCAGGTGTCAGTTTGTTCTGTCCGTGGTTCAGGTGTCAGTTTGTTCTGTCCGTGGTTCAGGTGTCAGTTTGTTCTGTCCGTAGTTCAGGTGTCAGTTTGTTCTGTCCGTGGTTCAGGTGTCAGTTTGTTCTGTCCGTGGTTCAGGTGTCAGTTTGTTCTGTCCGTGGTTCAGGTGTCAGTTTGTTCTGTCCGTGGTTCAGGTGTCAGTTTGTTCTGTCTGTGGTTCAAGTGTCAGTTTGTTCTGTCCGTGGTTCAGGTGTCAGTTTGTTCTGTCCGTGGTTCAGGTGTCAGTTTGTTCTGTCCGTGGTTCAGGTGTCAGTTTGTTCTGTCCGTGGTTCAGGTGTCAGTTTGTTCTGTCCGTGGTTCAGGTGTCAGTTTGTTCTGTCAGTGGTTCAGGTGTCAGTTTGTTCTGTCCGTGGTTCAGGTGTCAGTTTGTTCTGTCTGTGTTTCAGGTGTCAGTTTGTTCTGTCCGTGTTTCAGGTGTCAGTTTGTTCTGTCTGTGGTTCAGGTGTCAGTTTGTTCTGTCTGTGGTTCAGGTGTCAGTTTGTTCTGTCTGTGTTTAAGGTGTCAGTTTGTTCTGTCTGTGGTTCAGGTGTCAGTTTGTTCTGTCTGTGGTTCATGTGTCAGTTTGTTCTGTCTGTGGTTCAGGTGTCAGTTTGTTCTGTCTGTGTTTCAGGTGTCAGTTTGTTCTGTCTGTGTTTAAGGTGTCAGTTTGTTCTGTCTGTGTTTAAGGTGTCAGTTTGTTCTGTCTGTGTTTCAGGTGTCAGTTTGTTCTGTCTGTGTTTCAGGTGTCAGTTTGTTCTGTCTGTGGTTCAGGTGTCAGTTTGTTCTGTCTGTGGTTCAGGTATCAGTTTGTTCTGTCCGTGGTTCAGGTGTCAGTTTGTTCTGTCTGTGTTTCAGGTGTCAGTTTGTTCTGTCCGTGGTTCAGGTGTCAGTTTGTTCTGTCCGTGGTTCAGGTGTCAGTTTGTTCTGTCCGTAGTTCAGGTGTCAGTTTGTTCTGTCCGTGGTTCAGGTGTCAGTTTGTTCTGTCCGTGGTTCAGGTGTCAGTTTGTTCTGTCCGTGGTTCAGGTGTCAGTTTGTTCTGTCCGTAGTTCAGGTGTCAGTTTGTTCTGTCCGTGGTTCAGGTGTCAGTTTGTTCTGTCCGTGGTTCAGGTGTCAGTTTGTTCTGTCCGTGGTTCAGGTGTCAGTTTGTTCTGTCCGTGGTTCAGGTGTCAGTTTGTTCTGTCCGTGGTTCAGGTGTCAGTTTGTTCTGTCTGTGGTTCAAGTGTCAGTTTGTTCTGTCCGTGGTTCAGGTGTCAGTTTGTTCTGTCCGTGGTTCAGGTGTCAGTTTGTTCTGTCCGTGGTTCAGGTGTCAGTTTGTTCTGTCCGTGGTTCAGGTGTCAGTTTGTTCTGTCCGTGGTTCAGGTGTCAGTTTGTTCTGTCAGTGGTTCAGGTGTCAGTTTGTTCTGTCCGTGGTTCAGGTGTCAGTTTGTTCTGTCTGTGTTTCAGGTGTCAGTTTGTTCTGTCTGTGTTTCAGGTGTCAGTTTGTTCTGTCCGTGGTTCAGATGTCAGTTTGTTCTGTCCGTGTTTCAGGTGTCAGTTTGTTCTGTCTGTGGTTCAGGTGTCAGTTTGTTCTGTCTGTGGTTCAGGTGTCAGTTTGTTCTGTCTGTGTTTAAGGTGTCAGTTTGTTCTGTCTGTGGTTCAGGTGTCAGTTTGTTCTGTCTGTGGTTCATGTGTCAGTTTGTTCTGTCTGTGGTTCAGGTGTCAGTTTGTTCTGTCTGTGTTTCAGGTGTCAGTTTGTTCTGTCTGTGTTTAAGGTGTCAGTTTGTTCTGTCTGTGGTTCAGGTGTCAGTTTGTTCTGTCTGTGTTTAAGGTGTCAGTTTGTTCTGTCTGTGTTTCAGGTGTCAGTTTGTTCTGTCTGTGTTTCAGGTGTCAGTTTGTTCTGTCTGTGGTTCAGGTGTCAGTTTGTTCTGTCTGTGGTTCAGGTATCAGTTTGTTCTGTCCGTGGTTCAGGTGTCAGTTTGTTCTGTCTGTGTTTCAGGTGTCAGTTTGTTCTGTCCGTGGTTCAGGTGTCAGTTTGTTCTGTCCGTGGTTCAGGTGTCAGTTTGTTCTGTCCGTAGTTCAGGTGTCAGTTTGTTCTGTCCGTGGTTCAGGTGTCAGTTTGTTCTGTCCGTGGTTCAGGTGTCAGTTTGTTCTGTCCGTGGTTCAGGTGTCAGTTTGTTCTGTCAGTGGTTCAGGTGTCAGTTTGTTCTGTCCGTGGTTCAGGTGTCAGTTTGTTCTGTCTGTGTTTCAGGTGTCAGTTTGTTCTGTCTGTGGTTCAGGTGTCAGTTTGTTCTGTCTGTGGTTCAGGTGTCAGTTTGTTCTGTCTGTGGTTCAGGTGTCAGTTTGTTCTGTCTGTGTTTAAGGTGTCAGTTTGTTCTGTCTGTGTTTAAGGTGTCAGTTTGTTCTGTCTGTGGTTCAGGTGTCAGTTTGTTCTGTCTGTGGTTCATGTGTCAATTTGTTCTGTCTGTGGTTCAGGTGTCAGTTTGTTCTGTCTGTGTTTCAGGTGTCAGTTTGTTCTGTCTGTGTTTAAGGTGTCAGTTTGTTCTGTCTGTGGTTCAGGTGTCAGTTTGTTCTGTCTGTGTTTAAGGTGTCAGTTTGTTCTGTCCGTGGTTCAGGTGTCAGTTTGTTCTGTCTGTGTTTCAGGTGTCAGTTTGTTCTGTCTGTGGTTCAGGTGTCAGTTTGTTCTGTCTGTGGTTCAGGTGTCAGTTTGTTCTGTCCGTGTTTCAGGTGTCAGTTTGTTCTGTCCGTGGTTCAGGTGTCAGTTTGTTCTGTCCGTGGTTCAGGTGTCAGTTTGTTCTGTCTGTGTTTCAGGTGTCAGTTTGTTCTGTCCGTGGTTCAGGTGTCAGTTTGTCCGTGGTTCAGGTGTCAGTTTGTTCTGTCTGTGTTTCAGGTGTCAGTTTGTTCTGTCTGTGTTTCAGGTGTCAGTTTGTTCTGTCCGTGGTTCAGGTGTCAGTTTGTTCTGTCAGTGGTTCAGGTGTCAGTTTGTTCTGTCCGTGGTTCAGGTGTCAGTTTGTTCTGTCTGTGGTTCAGGTGTCAGTTTGTTCTGTCCGTGGTTCAGGTGTCAGTTTGTCCGTGGTTCAGGTGTCAGTTTGTTCTGTCCGTGGTTCAGGTGTCAGTTTGTTCTGTCCGTGTTTCAGGTGTCAGTTTGTTCTGTCTGTGTTTCAGGTGTCAGTTTGTTCTGTCTGTGGTTCAGGTGTCAGTTTGTTCTGTCTGTGTTTCAGGTGTCAGTTTGTTCTGTCCGTGGTTCAGGTGTCAGTTTGTTCTGTCTGTGGTTCAGGTGTCAGTTTGTTCTGTCCGTGGTTCAGGTGTCAGTTTGTCCGTGGTTCAGGTGTCAGTTTGTTCTGTCTGTGTTTCAGGTGTCAGTTTGTTCTGTCTGTGGTTCAGGTGTCAGTTTGTTCTGTCTGTGTTTCAGGTGTCAGTTTGTTCTGTCCGTGGTTCAGGTGTCAGTTTGTTCTGTCTGTGGTTCAGGTGTCAGTTTGTTCTGTCTGTGGTTCAGGTGTCAGTTTGTTCTGTCTGTGGTTCAGGTGTCAGTTTGTTCTGTCCGTGGTTCAGGTGTCAGTTTGTCCGTGGTTCAGGTGTCAGTTTGTTCTGTCCGTGGTTCAGGTGTCAGTTTGTTCTGTCTGTGGTTCAGGTGTCAGTTTGTTCTGTCCGTGGTTCAGGTGTCAGTTTGTTCTGTCTGTGTTTCAGGTGTCAGTTTGTTCTGTCCGTGGTTCAGGTGTCAGTTTGTTCTGTCTGTGGTTCAGGTGTCAGTTTGTTCGAGCAGGAGTATGAACCTGACGTGGGAGGAGCCAAGCGTGGATCCTGACAGCCAACAGTCCAGCAGCAGCTCAGAGGTCTGACACACATCTACAGTCTACATGTTTCTCTGTGGTGTACTGGGACCAGACCGGGTCGTGTTAGAGGGGACACCGTGGTGACCTGTCCAGACTGTCCATAACATGAACGTAAAGTGTGGCAGTCTTGGCTGGATTCATCCTTCCTGAGCTGCGTTTCCAGGGCCGATTGTTTCCTGTCCCAAACTTTGCTGGGAATGGACAGCAGCATTCTGCCTCTCCAGTTGTTGCACTCGCTGAGGTTTCCTCTTTTAGGATTGGAGCCCATTAAGCCCGTCTTCCATGAGTTGGGATTGCTTCCTTGTCCCATATCTTGTTAAGGAGATGGTCAGTGAGTCATACTGTCGGGGGGAATGTAGTCATCTCCCGCTGCTTTGATGGCTCTTGTTGTTTGGTCCTTTGAGATCGTCCCACCGTTGACCTTCAGGATGTGGGTTGACTTCATGTTGATCTCTGGTTCTATCTGTGGAGAGTTCTGTTCCAGCGGTCCAGCTGTTGGACTTGACCCTGTTTGTCCTTCACTGGTCGGCCGCTGGTCCAGTTCTTCCCCGCCAGTTGTCTCGTAATCTTGTAAAATTCTTTATGTTCTGCTGTCAGTCCATGTCTACATGCATTGAGTTGCGTCTGGTGGCCGAGCTTTGGCTCATGGAGCCCGGCCGGGCACAGCCCGACGAACAACATGGAGCCGCCACCCTGTGGGCCCACCATCCACAGGGACAGACATTGGGGTCGGGTGCAGTGTGGGCCGTACGGATCTAGGCGTGCTGATCCCCGGCATGACAGACTGGCTCTAGGTATGCGGAACGTCACCTTTCTGGTGGGGAAGGAACCGGAGCTGCTGCGGGAGGTGGAGCAGTTCCAACTAGATGTAGTTGGGCTCCCCGGAGAACGAGAGGGTCACTTCTATGTGACCGGGAGTCTCTGAGAGGAAGTCTCTGACTGTTGTTTGTGCTTATGCACCAAAGAAGTTTTCGTGCATCCCGGGGAAGGCTGGGGACAAGGAATCTGAGTGGGCCATGTTCAAAGCCTCCAATGTGGAAGTGGCTGCTAAGAGTTGGGGTCGGAAGGTCATCAGTACCTGTCGTGGCAGCAACCTAAGAATCAGCTGGTGGACGCCAGCGGTGAAGGAGGCCGTCAAGCTGAAGAAGGAGGCCCTTCGGGCTCGGTTGGCCCGAGGGTCTAGGAAACAGCTGACAGGTACCGGCTGACTAGAAGGGCTGCAGCTGCGACGGTCGTCAAAGCAAAAACCCGGGTGTGGGAGGAGTTTAGGGGAGACCACGGAGAAGGACTTTTGGTTTGCCTCAAGGAAGTTCTGGCAAACCAAGACCAGAAACAGAAAGCAGGGCTTGACTCAGGCTGTGTTCAGCAGGGGATGAGAACTGCAGACCCGGACTGGGGATGTTATCTAACGGTGGAAAGAGCACTTTAAGGAACTCCTGAACCCGACCAACACGTCCTCCATTGAGTTTGAGGACTCGGGGGAAGGCTTGTCCATATCCTTGGCAGAGGTCACTGAGGTTGTCAAAAAGCTCTCGACGACAAAGCACTGGGGCTGGATGAGATTCACCCTGAGATGCTGAAGGCTCTTGACATTGTTGGACTGTCTTGGCTGACATATATATGAATATATATTATATATAAATATAAATAATACAAGTGTGTATATAATATAAACATACATCACTATTCTATTCAAACAACACTGTAAACAGGACGGGTCTGGGGTTATCCAACATGTTGGACTTCTGTCCTCCAGGTCCAGGGAGAGAGTCTGCTGAGCTCCATTCTGCAGGTCCAGAGAGAGTCCAGCTCCATTCTGCAGGTCCAGAGAGAGTCCAGCTCCCCCTCAGAGGTCCAGAGAGTGTCCACCTCCGCCTCACAGGTCCAGAGAGAGTCCAGCTCCCCCTCAGAGGTCCAGAGAGAGTCCACCTTCGCCTCACAGGTCCAGAGAGAGTCCAGCTCTCCCTCAGAGGTCCAGGGAGAGTCCAGCTCCGTCTCACAGGTCCAGGGAGAGTCCAGCTCCGCCTCACAGGTCCAGAGAGAGTCCAGCTCCCCCTCAGAGGTCCAGAGAAAATCCAGCTCTCCTTCAGAGGTCCAGAGAGAGTCCAGCTCCATCTCACAGGTCCAGAGAGAGTCCAGCTCCGCCTCACAGGTCCAGAGAGAGTCCAGCTCCCCTTCAGAGGTCCAGAGAGAGTCCAGCTCCGTCTCACAGGTCCAGAGAGAGTCCAGCTGTGTCCCGGGCTGTGAGGAGTTTGGCTGCTTCCCGTTGGATGGACAGATGGAGGTGTGGTGGTGTCAGCAGCCAGTCGGGTACCTGCACTCTCCTGAATGTCCTGCATACAGACTGAACCCCTTTGAGGTGAGGACGGACCTACAGTCTCTATTTCCAGTTCTGATTTCTGTTCGTCCGCTCTGGATGACGTGGCAAATGACAAAATTATTATTCAGTGCTTTTTATCAGCACCAACCTCACATTTACTCACGTTTACCCACATTTACACACGTCTACTCACGTTTACCCACATTTACCCACGTCTACTCACGTTTACCCACATTTACCCACGTCTACTCACGTTTACCCACATTTACACACGTTTACCCACATTTACCCACATCTACTCACGTTTACCCACATTTACCCACGTCTACTCACGTTTACCCACATTTACACACGTTTACCCACATTTACACACGTCTACTCACGTTTACCCACATTTACCCACGTCTACTCACGTTTACCCACGTTTACTCACGTTTGCCCACGTTTACCCACATTTGCTCACGTTTACTCACGTTTGCCCACGTTTACTCACGTTTACACACGTTTACCCACATTTACACACATCTACTCACGTTTACCCACATTTACACACATTTACTCACGTTTACCCACATTTACACACATCTACTCACGTTTACCCACATTTACCCACATTTACACACATTTACTCACGTTTACCCACATTTACCCACATTTACCCACATTTACTCACGTTTACCCACATTTACCCACGTCTACTCACGTTTACCCACATTTACACACATCTACTCACGTTTACTCACGTTTGCCCACGTTTACCCACGTTTACCCACGTTTACCCACATTTACACACATCTACTCACGTTTACCCACATTTACACACGTTTGCCCACGTTTACCCACATTTACACACGTTTACTCACGTTTACACACGTTTACTCACGTTTACACACGTTTACCCATGTTTACACACGTTTACACACGTTTACACACGTTTACCCACATTTACTCACGTTTACTCACGTTTACACACGTTTACTCACGTTTACTCACGTTTACACACGTTTACCCATGTTTACTCACGTTTACCCACATTTACACACGTCTACTCACGTTTACCCACGTTTACTCACGTTTGCCCACGTTTACCCACATTTACACACGTCTACTCACGTTTACCCACATTTACCCACGTTTACCCACATTTACACACGTCTACTCACGTTTACTCACGTTTACACACGTTTACCCACATTTACACGTCTACTCACGTTTGCCCACGTTTACACACGTTTACCCACATTTACACACGTCTACTCACGTTTACCCACGTTTACACACGTTTACCCACATTTACACGTCTACTCACGTTTGCCCACGTTTACACACGTTTACCCACATTTACTCACGTTTACTCACGTTTACACACGTTTACACACGTTTACTCACGTTTACACACGTTTACTCACGTTTACTCACGTTTACCCACGTTTACTCACGTTTGCCCACGTTTACACACGTTTACCCACATTTACTCACGTTTACTCACGTTTACACACGTTTACCCACATTTACTCACGTTTACTCACGTTTACACACGTTTACACACGTTTACCCACATTTACTCACGTTTACTCACGTTTACACACGTTTACTCACGTTTACACACGTTTACACACGTTTACCCACATTTACTCACGTTTACTCACGTTTACACACGTTTACACACGTTTACTCACGTTTACACACGTTTACTCACGTTTACTCACGTTTACCCACGTTTACTCACGTTTGCCCACGTTTACACACGTTTACCCACATTTACTCACGTTTACTCACGTTTACACACGTTTACCCACATTTACTCACGTTTACTCACGTTTACACACGTTTACACACGTTTACCCACATTTACTCACGTTTACTCACGTTTACACACGTTTACTCACGTTTACACACGTTTACACACGTTTACCCACATTTACTCACGTTTACTCACGTTTACACACGTTTACTCACGTTTACACACGTTTACCCACGTTTACACACGTTTACTCACGTTTACACACGTTTACACACGTTTACCCACATTTACACACGTCTACTCACGTTTACCCACGTTTACACACGTTTACTCACGTTTACACACGTTTACTCACGTTTACACACGTTTACCCACATTTACACACGTCTACTCACGTTTACACACGTTTACACACGTCTACTCACGTTTACCCACATTTACACACGTCTACTCACGTTTACCTACATTTACACACGTTTACACACGTCTACTCACGTTTACCCACATTTACACACGTTTACACACGTCTACTCACGTTTACCCACGTTTACACACGTCTACTCACGTTTACCCACATTTACACACGTTTACTCACGTTTACACACGTTTACCCACATTTACACACGTTTACTCACGTTTACCCACATTTACACACATTTACACACGTTTACTCACGTTTACCCACATTTACACACGTTTACCCACATTTACACACATTTACACACGTTTACTCACGTTTACTCACGTTTACCCACATTTACACACGTTTACTCACGTTTACACACGTTTACTCACGTTTGCCCACATTTACTCACGTTTACCCACATTTACACACGTTTACTCACGTTTACTCACGTTTACTCACATTTGCCCACATTTACCCACATTAACCCAAGTTTACACACGTTTACCCACATTTACACGTCTACTCACGTTTGCCCACGTTTACACACGTTTACCCACATTTACACACGTCTACTCACGTTTACCCACGTTTACACACGTTTACCCACATTTACACGTCTACTCACGTTTGCCCACGTTTACCCACGTTTACCCACATTTACTCACGTTTACTCACGTTTACACACGTTTACTCACGTTTACACACGTTTACTCACGTTTACTCACGTTTACTCACGTTTGCCCACGTTTACACACGTTTACCCACATTTACTCACGTTTACTCACGTTTACACACGTTTACCCACATTTACTCACGTTTACTCACGTTTACACACGTTTACACACGTTTACCCACATTTACCCACATTTACTCACGTTTACTCACGTTTACACACGTTTACTCACGTTTACACACGTTTACACACGTTTACCCACATTTACTCACGTTTACACACGTTTACCCACGTTTACACACGTTTACTCACGTTTACACACGTTTACACACGTTTACCCACATTTACACACGTCTACTCACGTTTACCTACATTTACACACGTTTACACACGTCTACTCACGTTTACCCACATTTACACACGTTTACACACGTCTACTCACGTTTACCCACGTTTACACACGTCTACTCACGTTTACCCACATTTACACACGTTTACTCACGTTTACACACGTTTACCCACATTTACACACGTTTACTCACGTTTACCCACATTTACACACATTTACACACGTTTACTCACGTTTACCCACATTTACACACGTTTACCCACATTTACACACGTTTACTCACGTTTACTCACGTTTACCCACATTTACACACGTTTACTCACGTTTACACACGTTTACTCACGTTTGCCCACATTTACTCACGTTTACCCACATTTACACACGTTTACTCACGTTTACTCACGTTTACTCACATTTGCCCACATTTACCCACATTAACCCAAGTTTACACACGTTTACCCACATTTACACGTCTACTCACGTTTGCCCACGTTTACACACGTTTACCCACATTTACACACGTCTACTCACGTTTACCCACGTTTACACACGTTTACCCACATTTACACGTCTACTCACGTTTGCCCACGTTTACACACGTTTACCCACATTTACTCACGTTTACACACGTTTACACACGTTTACTCACGTTTACACACGTTTACTCACGTTTACTCACGTTTACCCACGTTTACTCACGTTTGCCCACGTTTACACACGTTTACCCACATTTACTCACGTTTACTCACGTTTACACACGTTTACCCACATTTACTCACGTTTACTCACGTTTACACACGTTTACACACGTTTACCCACATTTACCCACATTTACTCACGTTTACTCACGTTTACACACGTTTACTCACGTTTACACACGTTTACACACGTTTACCCACATTTACTCACGTTTACTCACGTTTACACACGTTTACTCACGTTTACACACGTTTACCCACGTTTACACACGTTTACTCACGTTTACACACGTTTACCCACATTTACACACGTCTACTCACGTTTACCTACATTTACACACGTTTACACACGTCTACTCACGTTTACCCACATTTACACACGTTTACACACGTCTACTCACGTTTACACACGTTTACACACGTCTACTCACGTTTACCCACATTT
The DNA here is from genome assembly GCF_015220745.1 of Sebastes umbrosus. Lineage (NCBI taxonomy): Eukaryota > Metazoa > Chordata > Actinopteri > Perciformes > Sebastidae > Sebastes > Sebastes umbrosus. The sequence goes on along the minus strand of NW_023618475.1, from coordinate 29,728 downwards.
ACACACGTTTACACACGTTTACCCACATTTACACACGTTTACTCACGTTTACCCACATTTACACACATTTACACACGTTTACTCACGTTTACCCACATTTACACACGTTTACCCACATTTACACACATTTACACACGTTTACTCACGTTTACTCACGTTTACCCACATTTACACACGTTTACTCACGTTTACACACGTTTACTCACGTTTGCCCACATTTACTCACGTTTACCCACGTTTACTCACGTTTACTCACATTTGCCCACATTTACCCACATTAACCCAAGTTTACACACGTTTACCCACATTTACACACGTTTACTCACGTTTACCCACGCTTACCCACATTTGCTCATGTTTACCAACCCATACTTTATTGTGTAAATCTCAGATGTTTTGTCCCTGAATGTGGCCCTAATACTCCGTAGTACATTGTCTCTTTGGCCCTCACTGCATTAGACTGATATACTATATATTTAGACTATAAACTGTTACCTTCATCACAATGATCAAATGTTTTGCGGCTCCAGACACATTTTATTTTTTCTTTGCCTAAAATGGCTCTTTGATAGTAAAGGTTACTGACCCCTGACCCCTGGGGTAGAGAGACGGACGATGACGGTTAATATCAGTTGATTGATTATTGATTATTGATGTTGTGTTGACAGCTGAGCGGGGAGCTACAGCTGGTGATGTTTGGAAAAACAGACGATCAGATGAGTCTGACGGAGCAGGCCCGACTCTACGTGGAGCCGTGATCATCGTCATCATCGCCATCGTCACCGTCATCACCATCACCATCAGCAGCAGCAGCAGTAACAGCAGCAGCAGTAGTAACAACAGCAGCAGCAGGAGCAGCAGTAGCAGCAGCAGTAACAGCAGCAGCAGTAGTAACAACAGCAGCAGCAGGAGCAGCAGCAGTAGTAACAACAACAGCAGCAGCAGCAGCAGGAGTAACAACAGCAGCAGTAATAACAACAGCAGTAACAGCAGCAGCAGTAGTAACAACAGCAGCAGCAGTAACAGCAGCAGGAGTAACAGCAGCAGTAACAGCAGCAACAGGAGCATCAGCAGCAGTAGTAACAACAGCATCAGCAGTAACAGCAGCAGCAGTGGTAACAGCAGCAGTAACAGCAGCAGCAGTAGTAACAGCAACAGGAGCAGCAGCAGCAGTAGTAACAGCAGCAGCAACAGGAGCAGCAGCAGTAACAGCAGCAGCAGTAGTAACAGCAGCAGCAACAGGAGCAGCAGCAGTAACAGCAGCAGCAGTAGTAACAGCAGCAGCAACAGGAGCAGCAGCAGTAACAGCAGCAGCAGTAGTAACAGCAACAGGAGCAGCAGCAGCAGCAGTAACAGCAGCAGCAGTAACAGCAGCAGCAACAGGAGCATCCGCAGCAGGAGTAACAACAGCAGCAGTAGCAGCAACAGCAACGTCCATTAGACGATCTGTGAAAGAAACCTGACGCTGTGACTCTTTTTATTATTATTATTATTGTTATTATTATTATAAACTAACTTTGAGTGTCTCCATTCTGCTGAGTCGACCTGTGAATCATGAGTCAGCATTTTAATCCCACTGCAGTCTCCATCAGTTCAACTAACTGATGTTTTATTGATTTATTTAGCAGTTTACATTTGAATGGTTTTAACTAAAACATGAACAATATTTTAATAATTTATAACAAACAAACATTTTAACTATTACTTGTAGTTTTACTGAAGACGTCAGATTTTCAAATGAACCTTTATGTAGATATATATATATATACATATTTACTTACTGATTTTATTTATGCATTTATTTCTTGAAATCTGTCTGATGGATTTATGGATTTATTTTATTGACTCAAACACACAAAGACACTTTATATTTATATTATTTAAAACGTTGCAATTTGGATCAAAACTGAACGTCTGAATTTGAGTTTTAAACAAGAATAAACCTGATAAATATATATATAATATATATAGAGTTTATTGAATTGATGCAGCACGTAACTGAATATTGATTATTTAGAGTTTTATGCTTGAATGAAATATTATTTCCATGAATGTTTGAATTGATTTATTATTTTATTGAACTTGTTTTGCACATAAAACCTGTGAAAGAAACTTTATGAACATTGTTTTAAAGACTGATGTGCAATAAAAAAACACGACTGTTTTTAACTTCCTGTTTTTAATCATAAGTGAACTTCGGACTCCGATAACCTTTTTAGATTCTTCATACATCAGTTTCACTCCTGGGTGACCTGCTGGAACCGTTCACACGGCGCCGGATGCACTTTCTACTTCAGAAAGTCTCAGATCAGCAGCAGAGAGACGATCGTCTTCACATGAAGACACTGAAGCTTCTTCACCGTCAACCCTAACCCACACACACACACACACACCCACACACACTGCCCTTAACTACCTGCTGTGTGTGTGTTTTATTGTGAAAGGGTGTTTCCTGTGAGGTGAATAAACAGATGACGAGCTTGACGTGTAAACATGGATTTTATTTTAGATTTGTGAGTAAACATAAAATCAATAGTTGATAAAAATGATCAGAGGTCAGATCTGAGGTCAGCGGTCAAACCAGAGGTCAGAGGTCAAATCTGAGGTCAAATCTGAGGTCAGCGGTCAGACCAGAGGTCAGAGGTCAGATCTGAGGTCAGCGGCTACAGCAGCATCTAGTGGCTGTTAGAGGAGCTGCAGCTCAACACAGAGCAGACCTGAGGTCAGAGGTCAGACCTGAAGTCAAGGCAGAGGTCAGACCTGAAGTTAGACCAGAGGTCAGAGCACACGTCAGACCTGAGGTCAAAGGTCAGAGCTGAGGTCAGAGGTCAGAGCTGAAGTCAGAGCTGAGGTCAGAGGTCAGACCTGAAGTCTGAGGTCAGAGGTCAGACCTGAAGTCAGAGCTGAGGTCAGAGGTCAGACCTGAAGTCAGAGCTGAGGTCAGAGGTCAGATCTGAGGTCAGCGGTCAGACCAGAGGTCAGATCTGAGGTCAACGGCTACAGCAGCATCTAGTGGCTGTTAGAGGAGCGGCAGCTCAACACAGAGCAGACCTGAGGTCAGAGGTCAGAGCTGAGGTCAGAGGTCAGACCTGAAGTCAAGGCAGAGGTCAGACCTGAAGTTAGACCAGAGGTCAGAGCACAGGTCAGACGTGAGGTCAGAGGTCAGACCTGAGGTCAGAGCTGAGGTCAGACCTGAAGTCTGAGGTCAGAGGTCAGAGCTGAGGTCAGAGGTCAGAGCTGAGGTCAGAGGTCAGACCTGAAGTCTGAGGTCAGAGGTCAGACCTGAAGTCAGAGGTGAGGTCAGACCTGAAGTCAGAGCTGAGGTCAGAGGTCAGAGCTGAGGTCAGAGGTCAGAGCTGAGGTTAGAGGTCAGAGCTGAGGTCAAACCTGAGGTCAGAGGTCAGACCTGAGGTCAGAGCTGAACGGAGTGTGTCTGGTCCTCACAAGGACAGGAAGTCTCAGTAGAGCTTCATGGAGGCTTCAAACAGCCGGCTCAGGTCGTCCTCGGTGTGTCCTCTGGGGGACAGTTTGGTCACTCGCTCCTGAAACACAGCAACACATCCAACCCTTAAAACCTCCTTTATCTCAAGAGCCCTTAGTCAACACATTATCTTACCCCTTAAAAAGGCCCTTAAACAGTTCACATCATCTATTTTAAATACCTTCAATAGTTCTTCATGTTCAGTTAAGGTTTAAAGTTTCATATTTTAAGTGATTTTCAACCCTTAAACAGTGTTCCATTTAACCCCCTGAATACACTATAAGAGATGAATATATACATGAATCAATTAACACATTAAATACACAAAACAATGACAGATTTCTAGGGTGGACAAATAATAGATTCACTCTGTATCACCATTTATTTAAATGATTTCTAAACAGATGTTTTAACACCAGAATGGATCTATCTGCTTCATCTGAGTCTATGTGGAGGAAGAAGGAGGTTACCGCTTTTATTGTGGTAGTCTGAGTAACGTGACGTCATATCCGTTCCGTATCCGTTCCGTATCCGTTCCGTATCCGTCAACCAAAACAAACCTCAGAGAGTGTAAAACGTTGGAGGGTCGTCGTGGATACGACCTGCACCCTCCCATGTTAAATCCAGCGTGGTAAACACTACACATCCAGGAAAGGATGGAAACACTAGACAGAGCAGAGCTAAAGCTGCACGCTAACTCTGTCACGGACAGGAAACGTTATGGTATGGAGGTAACGTTATGGTATGGAGGTAACGTTATGGTATGGAGGTAACGTTATGGTATGGAGGTAAAGTTATGGTATGGAGGTAACGTTATGGTATGGAGGTAACGTTATGGTATGGAGGTAACGTTATGGTATGGTGGTAACGTTATGGTATGGAGGTAACGTTATGGTATGGAGGTAACGTTATGTATGGTGGTAACGTTATGGTATGGTGGTAACGTTATGGTATGGAGGTAACGTTATGGTATGGAGGTAACGTTATGGTATGGTGGTAACGTTATGGTATGGAGGTAACGTTATGGTATGGCGGTAACGTTATGGTATGGAGGTAACGTTATGGTATGGTGGTAACGTTATGGTATGGCGGTAACGTTATGGTATGGTGTAATGTTATGGTATGGAGGTAACGTTATGGTATGGCGGTAATGTTATGGTATGGAGGTAACGTTATGGTATGGTGGTAACGTTATGGTATGGAGGTAACGTTATGGTATGGAGGTAACGTTATGGTATGGAGGTAATGTTATGGTATGGAGGTAACGTTATGGTATGGAGGTAACGTTATGGTATGGAGGTAACGTTATGGTATGGCGGTAACGTTATGGTATGGTGTAATGTTATGGTATGGAGGTAATGTTATGGTATGGAGGTAACGTTATGGTATGGAGGTAATGTTATGGTATGGAGGTAACGTTATGGTATGGTGGTAACGTTATGGTATGGAGGTAACGTTATGGTATGGCGGTAACGTTATGGTATGGAGGTAACGTTATGGTATGGAGGTAACGTTATGGTATGGAGGTAACGTTATGGTATGGAGGTAACGTTATGGTATGGAGGTAACGTTATGGTATGGTGGTAACGTTATGGTATGGAGGTAACGTTATGGTATGGTGGTAACGTTATGGTATGGAGGTAACGTTATGGTATGGAAATAACGTTATGGTATGGAGGTAACGTTATGGTATGGCGGTAACGTTATGGTATGGAGGTAACGTTATGGTATGGAGGTAACGTTATGGTATGGTGGTAACGTTATGGTATGGTGGTAACGTTATGGTATGTAGGTAACGTTATGGTATGGAGGTAACGTTATGGTATGGCGGTAACGTTATGGTATGGAGGTAACGTTATGGTATGGAGGTAATGTTATGGTATGGAGGTAACGTTATGGTATGGAGGTAACGTTATGGTATGGCGGTAACGTTATGGTATGGTGTAATGTTATGGTATGGAGGTAACGTTATGGTATGGCGGTAACGTTATGGTATGGTGTAATGTTATGGTATGGAGGTAATGTTATGGTATGGAGGTAACGTTATGGTATGGTGGTAACGTTATGGTATGGAGGTAACGTTATGTATGGAGGTAACGTTATGGTATGGAGGTAACGTTATGGTATGGTGGTAACGTTATGGTATGGAGGTAATGTTATGGTATGGAGGTAACGTTATGGTATGGCGGTAACGTTATGGTATGGTGTAATGTTATGGTATGGAGGTAATGTTATGGTATGGAGGTAACGTTATGGTATGGTGGTAACGTTATGGTATGGTGTAATGTTATGGTATGGAGGTAACGTTATGGTATGGAGGTAACGTTATGGTATGGTGGTAAAGTTATGGTATGGAGGTAACGTTATGGTATGGAGGTAACGTTATGTATGGAGGTAACGTTATGGTATGGAGGTAACGTTATGGTATGGTGGTAACGTTATGGTATGGAGGTAATGTTATGGTATGGAGGTAACGTTATGGTATGGCGGTAACGTTATGGTATGGTGTAATGTTATGGTATGGAGGTAATGTTATGGTATGGAGGTAACGTTATGGTATGGTGGTAACGTTATGGTATGGAGGTAACGTTATGGTATGGTGTAATGTTATGGTATGGAGGTAATGTTATGGTATGGAGGTAATGTTATGGTATGGAGGTAACGTTATGGTATGGCGGTAACGTTATGGTATGGTGGTAATGTTATGGTATGGAGGTAACGTTATGGTATGGAGGTAACGTTATGGTATGGAGGTAACGTTATGGTATGGAGGTAACGTTATGGTATGGTGTAATGTTATGGTATGGAGGTAACGTTATGGTATGGAGGTAACGTTATGGTATGGAGGTAACGTTATGGTATGGCGGTAACGTTATTGTATGGTGTAATGTTATGGTATGGAGGTAATGTTATGGTATGGAGGTAACGTTATGGTATGGTGGTAACGTTATGGTATGGAGGTAACGTTATGTATGGAGGTAACGTTATGGTATGGAGGTAACGTTATGGTATGGAGGTAATGTTATGGTATGGAGGTAACGTTATGGTATGGCGGTAACGTTATGGTATGGTGTAATGTTATGGTATGGAGGTAATGTTATGATATGGAGGTAATGTTATGGTATGGAGGTAACGTTATGGTATGGTGGTAACGTTATGGTATGGTGTAATGTTATGGTATGGAGGTAACGTTATGGTATGGAGGTAACGTTATGGTATGGAGGTAACGTTATGGTATGGTGTAATGTTATGGTATGGAGGTAACGTTATGGTATGGAGGTAACGTTATGGTATGGAGGTAACGTTATGGTATGGCGGTAACGTTATGGTATGGAGGTAACGTTATGGTATGGAGGTAACGTTATGTATGGAGGTAACGTTATGGTATGGAGGTAACGTTATGGTATGGTGGTAACGTTATGGTATGGAGGTAATGTTATGGTATGGAGGTAACGTTATGGTATGGCGGTAACGTTATGGTATGGTGTAATGTTATGGTATGGAGGTAATGTTATGGTATGGAGGTAACGTTATGGTATGGTGGTAACGTTATGGTATGGAGGTAACGTTATGGTATGGTGTAATGTTATGGTATGGAGGTAATGTTATGGTATGGAGGTAATGTTATGGTATGGAGGTAACGTTATGGTATGGCGGTAACGTTATGGTATGGTGTAATGTTATGATATGGAGGTAATGTTATGGTATGGAGGTAACGTTATGGTATGGTGGTAACGTTATGGTATGGTGTAATGTTATGGTATGGAGGTAACGTTATGGTATGGAGGTAACGTTATGGTATGGTGGTAACGTTATGGTATGGTGTAATGTTATGGTATGGAGGTAACGTTATGGTATGGTGGTAACGTTATGGTATGGAGGTAACGTTATGGTATGGAGGTAACGTTATGGTATGGAGGTAACGTTATGGTATGGAGGTAACGTTATGGTATGGTGTAATGTTATGGTATGGAGGTAACATTATGGTATGGAGGTAACGTTATGGTATGGAGGTAACGTTATGGTATGGTGTAATGTTATGGTATGGAGGTAACGTTATGGTATGGAGGTAACGTTATGGTATGGAGGTAACGTTATGGTATGGCGGTAACGTTATGGTATGGTGTAATGTTATGATATGGAGGTAATGTTATGGTATGGAGGTAACGTTATGGTATGGTGGTAACGTTATGGTATGGTGTAATGTTATGGTATGGAGGTAACGTTATGGTATGGTGGTAATGTTATGGTATGGAGGTAACGTTATGGTATGGAGGTAACGTTATGGTATGGAGGTAATGTTATGGTATGGAGGTAACGTTATGGTATGGAGGTAACGTTATGGTATGGAGGTAATGTTATGGTATGGAGGTAATGTTATGGTATGGTGGTAACGTTATGGTATGGCGGTAACGTTATGGTATGGAGGTAATGTTATGGTATGGAGGTAACGTTATGGTATGGAGGTAACGTTATGGTATGGTGTAATGTTATGGTATGGAGGTAACGTTATGGTATGGTGGTAACGTTATGGTATGGTGTAATGTTATGGTATGGAGGTAACGTTATGGTATGGTGGTAACGTTATGGTATGGAGGTAACGTTATGGTATGGTGGTAACGTTATGGTATGGAGGTAACGTTATGGTATGGAGGTAACGTTATGGTATGGTGTAATGTTATGGTATGGAGGTAACGTTATGGTATGGTGGTAACGTTATGGTATGGTGGTAACGTTAGTTTCATCTTCATCATCATCATCATCATCATCATCATCACCGTTAACGGATGAATTAACCGACTCATGACGTCTGAAAGGTCCTGATTATTCTGAGGGTCAGTGAAGGCACCGACCTGAGGGATGGTTCCTGTCACCAGAGCTGGGATGTCCTCGTTACTGTAGCCCACAGCTCCCAGTCCGTCCTCCACCTGCAGGTCAAACAGGAACTGGCGCAGCGTGTCGGCCAGGACGGCGCCCGCGTCCTCCCGCTTCACCTGCCGGACGTCTGCACCTGAACCAGCACATCATCATCATCATCATCATCGGTTACTAATTATTTTGTCACATCGTGTTGTATCATACAGCAGAATCCAGTACTGTGATAACAGCTGTCTATATACCACCACATGCTAACGCTCAGCTGGCCTTGGAGCAGACAGCCTTGTTCAGCCTTGTTCTCTCAGCAGGAGACTTTAACCATGACAACTTTAAATCTGTCACGCCCAAGTTCTTCAAAAATGTAAACTTCCCTACAAGAGAGCAAAACACACTGGACCAGGTCTACACCAGCATTCCAGATGCCTACAGAGCCACTCCACTCCCACATCTGGGACTGTCAGACCACCTGTCCCTGTCTCTGACTCCAGCATACAGACCCCTGATCTGTAGACAGAAACCATCCATTAAAACAGTTCAGGTGTGGACTGAGGAAGCCACCTCAGCTCTACAGGACTGCTTTGATACCACAGACTGGGACATATTTGCTGAGGAGACAGATCTGGAGGGACACACAACGGCTGTCCTCTCCTACATAAATTTTTGTGCTGAAGGTGTGGTTGGGACAAAAACCATCAAAGTCTTTCCGAATCAGAAACCGTGGCTCAACGGCGAGGTGCGGACCCTGCTCAGAGCACGGGACTCTGCCTTTAAATCTGGGACCTCGCAGGAATACAAAGAGGCGCAAAAGAGACTGTGGAGGGGGATCAGGGAGGCCAAACACAGATATAAAGAGCGCATAGAGGAGCACTTTAAGAACAACGACTCCAAGAGCATGTGGCAGGGGATAAAAACCATCACTGGCTACAAAGACAACCGCACAGCCTCAAGTCCCACAGACAACACGCTTCCTGATACCCTGAATCACTTCTTCGCTCGGTTCGACCGGGAGAACACGGAAACCAACATCCAGCCGGCACTACCTGAGAAGGACCAACCGATAAAGCTCCAACACCACCAGGTCAGATCCGTCCTGCACCGAGTCAACATCAGGAAAGCGACAAGACCGGATGGGGTCTCCGGACGAATCCTTAAGGCCCGTGCAGACCAGCTAACAGGGGTATTTACAACCATCTTCAACCTCTCGCTTGAACAGTCTGTTGTTCCCACATGCCTTAAGGAAACCACCATCGTCCCTGTACCCAAGAAAACCACAGTGAACTGCCTGAATGACTACCGGCCAGTTGCTCTAACCCCCATTATCACAAAATGTTTCGAGAGACTAGTTCTGTCCTACATTAAAACTGTCATCCCTGCCGATCTTGACCAACACCAGTTCGCTTATCGGACAAACAGATCGACGGATGATGCAATCACAACAGCTCTTCACGCAGCCCTTATACACCTGGATCACAACAACACATATGTAAGGATGCTGTTTGTGGATTTCAGTTCTGCTTTCAACACAATAATTCCACACAAACTGGTTAACAAATTGAGCAACTTGGGCTTAGGCAGTTCACTGAGCACATGGGTGCTGGACTTCCTCAGGAACAGACCCCAGTGTGTCAGGATGGGGGACCACACCTCGGCCACTCTGACCCTGAGCACTGGAACACCACAGGGGTGCGTCCTCAGTCCTTTCCTCTACTCCCTCTTCACATATGACTGCTCAACTATTCACCCCACCAACACCATGGTCACATTTGCAGACGACACTGTTGTAGTAGGACTGATAACCAACAACAACGAGACAGCCTACAGGGAGGAGATCCAACATCTGACACAATGGTGTCCCATAACAACCTGGATTTAAACACCACTAAAGCAAAAGAAATGATAATAGACTTCAGGAGAGCCAGGCGGGTGGAGCACTCTGCCCTCTGCGTACGTGGAGAGGAGGTGGAGAGGGTGGACTGCTTCACGTACCTCGGAGTCCACATTTCATCAGACCTCACCTGGTCCAAAAACATCTCTCATCAGGTGGGGAAGGCCCAGCAGAGACTCTACTTCCTCCGGAAGCTGAAACAGGCTCACCTTCCTCAACACCTGCTGATCAACTTCTATCGGGCAACCATTGAGAGCCTCCTGACCTACTGCTGCACTGTGTGGTTTGCTAGCTGCACAGTGGAGAACAGGAGGGACCTGCAGCGGGGGGGGAGGATGGCAGAAAAGGTGATTGGGACCACATTACCCCCCCTCAGTGACCTATACGCTGGCCGGCTCTGTAAGAAAGCCAGCTGTATCTCCAACGACCCCACCCACCCTGGACATGGACTGTTTGCTCCCCTTCCCTCCGGTAGGAGATACAGGACAATTAAAACACACACCAACAGACTTATTTATTGTTCTACTTGTGACTGAATGTTTTAATGTTTGTTTCTCACTGCAAAGAGCTGCTCAACTGTTTTTCGTTGTTTTCAATGACAATGACAATAAAGTATATCTATCTATCTATCTATCAGGTAGACAGGTAGACAGGTGGACAGGTGGACAGGTGGACAGGTGGACAGGATAACAGGTAGACAGGTGGACAGGTGGACAGGTGGACAGACGGACAGGTGGACAGGTGAACAGGATAACAGGTAGACAGGTGGACAGGTGGACAGACGGACAGGTGGACAGGTGAACAGGATAACAGGTTAACAGGTAGACAGGTGGACAGGTGAACAGGATAACAGGTAGACAGGTGGACAGGATAACAGGTAGACAGGTGGACAGGTGGACAGGTGAACAGGATAACAGGTGGAGAGGTGGACAGGTGGACAGGTGAACAGGATAACAGGTGGAGAGGTGGACAGGTGGACAGGTGAACAGGATAACAGGTAGACAGGTGGACAGGTGGACAGGATAACAGGTAGACAGGTGGACAGGTGGACAGGTGAACAGGATAACAGGTGGAGAGGTGGACAGACGAACAACTGGACAGGTGAACAGGATAACAGGTAGACAGGTGGACAGGATAACAGGTAGACAGGTAGACAGGTGGACAGGTGAACAGGATAACAGGTAGACAGGTGGACAGGTGGACAGGATAACAGGTAGACAGGTGGACAGGTGGACAGACGGACAGGTGGACAGGTGAACAGGATAACAGGTAGACAGGTGGAGAGGTGGACAGACGAACAACTGGACAGGTGAACAGGATAACAGGTAGACAGGTAGACAGGTGGACAGGTGAACAGGATAACAGGTAGACAGGTGGACAGGATAACAGGTAGACAGGTAGACAGGTGGACAGGTGAACAGGATAACAGGATAACAGGTAGACAGGTGGACAGGTGGACAGACGAACAGGATAACAGGTGAACAGGTACCGAGGATCTCTGCGGCCTCCAGGTGGCGCTCTGGACACATCGGGGCTGTGAAGCTGAAGACGGCCGGAGACGTGAGGACCACTGAGAGACCGTGAGGCTGAGGACACACACACAGAGAGGGTTGTCTTTCTAAACTTGTGAGGACTCTCATTGATATAATGCATTCTCCTAAACCTGACCCCTAAACCCTGACCCCTAAACCTGACCCCTAAACCTGACCCCTAAACCCTGACCCCTAAACCTGACCCCTTAACCTGACCCCTAAACCCTAACCCCTTAACCTGACCCCTAAACCCTGACCCCTAAACCTGACCCCTAAACCCTGACTCCTAAACCCTGACCCCTAAACCTGACCCCTTAACCTGACCCCTAAACCTGACCCCTTAACCTGACCCCTAAACCCTGACCCCTTAACCTGACCCCTAAACCCTGACCCCTAAACCTGACCCCTAAACCCTGACCCCTAAACCTGACCCCTTAACCTGACCCCTAAACCCTGACCCCTTAACCTGACCCCTAAACCCTGACCCCTAAACCTGACCCCTAAACCCTGACTCCTAAACCAGACCCCTAAACCTGGCCCCTAAACCCTGACCCCTAAACCTGACCCCTAAACCAGACCCCTAAACCTGACCCCTAAACCCTGACCCCTAAACCTGACCCCTAAACCTGACCCCTAAACCTGAACCAGCTCTGGTTCGGTCAAGTCTTCAGTGGAGAACCTCAGGGAACCGGTCTGGGTTCTCTGAGGTTCTCCAGTTTAACAGAACCAAAGTTAGAATTCAACTCAAAGTGTTTTCTACAGCGTGAGCGTCGTTTCTTCTGAACGTTCCGACACCAGAACCGAAAGAACAACGAGCTTGGCGTTCAGCAGCTCGCCGTGGTTCCACCACTCACCACCAGAGGGTGCTCCACGCTGTAACCCTTCGCCGAGTGAGTCTTCACGTTACCGGCGATCGGATACGACATCCCGTGACTGCAGAGACAAAACGCCACAACACCGTCCACATCAGTCCACATCAGTCCACATCAGTCAACACACATCAGTCCACATCAGTCCACATCAGTCCACATCAGTCAACACACATCAGTCAACATCAGTCCACATCAGTCCCGTCATTCATAGAACCTTCAAATGACATTAATCTACCCATTAATAACAACATCATTATTAACAACATCATTATTAATGACATCATTATTAACAACATCATTATTAACGACATCATTATTAACGACATCATTATTAACGACATCATTAATAATGATGTCGTTAATAATGAGGTCATTTAAGGGTTAAAGGCTTGATTATAACACATTAACAGTATTTTGAGAGGATCATCTGAACAGATTAAGGGCTTGTTAAGGGTTTTTTAAGGGTTTTTTAAGGGCTTCTTCAGGGGATTGAGACACTTGAAAATGAACCAAATAACATGTAAATTCAGGAGTTGGGGTTAATTAATGGATAAATTAAGGGATTATTATAATTAAAGGGTTTTTTAATGTATTTCCTCCACTCTCTCTAAGGGGTCTAAAGGGGTAAACAAACACCACAGAAGGTTCCGAGCTTCGTTTCTCACCACAGATGAACTCCGGCGTTCCCGAAGCCGATGCCGGCGAACACGCTGGCCAGGTGCATGCTGGACCGGGCCTCCAGGTCCTCGGGGTCCCGCACCGAGCTGCCAACAAGCAACCACATCATCACTCTTTCATAATCAGAGAGTCACTTCTTCCATACCAGACAGCTTTCATTTCAGTCTTTAATATCATTTTATTATCTTTTTACATAATGTTCGTTTTTTTATTTATATATTAAAAAAACTTTAATTTAAACTGTTTAATTTTAATTTTATTATTATTGAAGTAATATTTTACATTTACAGTTATTTTTTAACAAATTTCAGACCTAAACGTTAATAACGTTGAGTACAGTTGATGAACAGAGTATCAGTCTCTGTTGGTTTCATTTCATGTATATTTAAAATATTTCTCAAATCTAAAACTGATCAGGATTAATTTCATAAACCTGGAAAAACATTAAATCTTCCCAACAACCTCAGACAGTTAAAACACAAGCAGACAAATGTTATTAATAATAATAATAATAATAATGTTAATAATATTAATATAATAATGATAATATTAATAATAATGTTATTAATAATAATAATAATGTTAATAATATTAATATAATGATAATATTAATAATAATGTTATTAATAATAATAATAATGTTAATAATATTAATATAATGATAATATTAATAATGTTATTAATAATAATAATAATAATGTTAATAATAATAATAATAATAATAATGTTAATAATAATAATGTTATTAATGATAATAATAATGTTATTAATAATAATAATAATGTTAATAATATTAATATAATAATGATAATATTAATAATAATGTTATTAATAATAATAATAATAATGTTAATAATAATAATAATAATAATGTTAATAATAATAATGTTATTAATGATAATAATAATGTTATTAATAATAATAATAATAACAATAAAAGCCTTTAAGAGGAGGAGAAGAGCAGTTGTGGATCTGTGGTGGAGTTCCTCAGGGATCCTGTTCGGGTCCTCTGTGGTTCTCCAGTTTAACTTTATTTACCGTTTCATGAACTTGGCGACCACGTTGAGGGCGTGGCGGGACCAGACGTCGCTGATGGGGTTGCTGCCCTGGTAGGCGGGGCGGTTGATGGGGTTGGGGGGGCAGGGGCTCCTCTGGTTGTAGGGCAGAGCGGTGTACGACTCCAGAGCATGACTACAGCGGAAAAACACACAGCAGGTCACATGATACCGCTTCATATCACACCATACCGCTTCATATCACACCATACCGCTTCATATCACACCATACCGCTTCACAATACCGCTTCATATCACACCATACCGCTTCATATCACACCATACCACTTCAAATCACACCATACCGCTTCATATCACACCATACCGCTTCATATCACATGATACCGTTTCAAATCACACAATACCGCTTCATATCACACCTTACCGCTTCATATCACACCATACCGCTTCATATCACAAGATACCGCTTAACGATACCGCTTCATATCACACGATACCGCTTCACATCTCACGATACCGCTTCATATCACACGATACCGCTTCAAGATACCGCTTCATATCACACGATACCGCTTCACAATACCGCTTCACATCAACGATACCGCTTCATATCACACGATACCGCTTCATATCACACGATACCGCTTCAAGATACCGCTTCACATCACACGATTCCGCTTCGCGATACCGCTTCACATCACACGATACCGCTTCACATCAGACGATACCGCTTCACATCACACGATACCGCTTCACGATACCGCTTCACATCACACGATACCGCTTCATATCACACGATACCGCTTCAAGATACCGCTTCATATCACACGATACCGCTTCACAATACCGCTTCACATCAACGATACCGCTTCATATCACACGATACCGCTTCATATCACACGATACCGCTTCAAGATACCGCTTCATATCACACGATACCGCTTCACATCACACGATACCACTTCATATCACACGATACCGCTTCATATCACACAATACTGCTTCAAGATACCGCTTCACATCACACGATACCACTTCACGATACCGCTTCACATCACACGATATCGCTTCATATCACACGATACCGCTTCACATCACACGATACCGCTTCACGATACCGCTTCACATCACATGATACTGCTTCACATTACACGATACCGCTTCACATCACACGATACCGCTTCATATCACACGATACCGCTTCAAGATACCGCTTCATGTCACACGATACCGCTTCACAATACCGCTTCACATCAACGATACTGCTTCATATCACACAATACCGCTTCACATCACACGATACCGCTTCACATCACACGATACCGCTTCACATCACACCATACCGCTTCACATCACACCATACCGCTTCACATCACACGATACCGCTTCACGATACCGCTTCACATTACACGATACCGCTTCACATCACACGATACCGCTTCACAATACCGCTTCACATCAACGATCCCACTTCATATTACACAATACCGATTCATATCACACGATACCGCTTCACATCACACGATACCGCTTCACGATAACGCTTCACATTACACGATTCCGCTTCACATCACACGATACCGCTTCACAATACCGCTTCACATTACACAATACCGCTTCACATCACACGCTACCGCTTCATATCACACGATGCCGCTTCACATCACACGATACCGCTTCACATCACACGATACCGCTTCACATCACACGATACCGCTTCACGATACCGCTTCACATCACACGATACCGCTTCATATGATCACACTGTACGGTCCGATCGACAGCCACGGGCTGGCGGACGGACGGAGAGACAGACGGAGAGACAGACAGACAGACAGACAGACAGAGAGAGAGAGACAGAGAGACAGACGGAGACACAGACAGAGAGACAGACAGACGGAGAGACAGAGAGAGACAGACAGACAGACAAAGAGACAGACAAACAGACAGACGGAGAGACAGACAGACGGAGAGACAGACGAACAGACAGACAGAGAGACAGACAGACAGACGGAGACACAAACAGACAGACAGAGAGACAGACAGAGAGACAGACAGACGGAGAGACAGAGAGACAGACAGACAGACGGAGACACAAACAGACAGACAGAGAGACAGACAGACGGAGAGACAGAGAGACAGAGAGACAGAGAGACAGACGGAGACACAGAGAGACGGAGAGACAGACCAGAGGACGTCGAAGCCGCTGTTGGCGGCGACCCTCTTGGGCATGCTCAGTGTGTGCGTTGGGTCCACGATGCCCAGCGTCGGTCTGATGGCTCTGCTGGCGATACCTGAACACAGACAACCAATCAGAGCTCAGACTGACGCGGTGATGTCACCGTGTTTGTTTCAGACAGAGACGTTCAGTCAGAGACGTCTTCAGACAGAGACATCCTCAGACAGAGACATCCTCAGACAGAGACGTCTTCAGACAGATGTCTCTGTCTTCAGACAGAGACGTTCAGTCAACGTTGGACTTCTTCTTCTTCTTCAGTTTGACCTGTTTTGGCCTTCAAAGGCTCGTAGTCAAAAATGGCGACTCCGGTGGTCTCGCTGCCGGTGCCCGCCGTCGTAGGAACTGGAGGACAAAGTTCAGACAGAGAGACATTAACAGAGAGACACATTAACAGAGAGACACATTAACCGAGAGACACATTAACAGAGTCACATTGCCGTGGTTACCTGCAATGAGCGGCTTCAGAGCTCCGGTGATCGGCTTCCCTTTACCGATCGGAGCGTTGACGAAGTCCAGGAAGTCGGCGTCGGGGTGACACGAGTACAGATTGGCTGCTTTGCACGTGTCGATCACGGAGCCGCCGCCCACCGCCACGAACACGTCGAAGGACTCCTTCTTAGCGAACGAGATGGCGTCCTTAAAGCTGCAACACACACATTCACACACTGGTCAGGAGTCTGTGAACATATACAGCAAACTGTCATCTATAACATCATCCAGTATCTCCTGTCCAAACAGGAAGAGATTCGTACTTCTTATATCTTATCAATACTAAACCACCAATCACACCTCCGTCACCTGAAAGAAGAATCTGGTCAGGAAGTCCTCATGACGTCTGAATAGCAGGTAAAACACACACAGGGTCTAACAGGTGTCCTGAGAACACGACGTCCCTACGTGGACACCTGACAGCCAATCAGAGAGCAGGAGGTGTCTCACCTGGTGTCGGTGGGCTCCACCCGGACGTTGTCGTAGACTTTGTACTTGACTCCGTTCTGGGCCAGAGACTCCAGGACGGCCTTCACCGGGGGGAGGCGGGACAAGTTCCTGTCCGTCATCAGACAGACGTTCCGAGCTCCGAGGTTCTGCAGGTCCTGCAGGAGGAACCGACGTTTAGTACCGGAGGCTGGAGCGCCAACATGGAAACAGTCTCTGGGTCAAACTGAGGAAACGCTGCTTTATCTGGCTTTTTGTAGGCGTTCCTGAACTCAACATAGCAGCACTGTTTGTTTACATCGTGGTTCCCTAGCTCCTCCCTCCTGACGACATCACACACACATCGTGATAGATGGCAAGCTTTGATTGGTCAGTGACCAACGTGTAATCTGTCATGTGACCCAGTGACCCGCAACCTACCTACCTACCCACTACCTACCTACCCGCTAGCTACCTACCCGCTAGCTACCTACCCGCTACCTACCTACCCGCTACATACCTACCCGCTAGCTACCTACCCGCTACCTACCTACCTACCTACCCGCTACCTACCTACCCGCTAGCTACCTACCCGCTACCTACCTACCTACCCGCTACCTACCTACCCGCTAGCTACCTACCCGCTACCTACCTACCTACCCGCTAGCTACCTGCCTACCCGCTAGCTACCTACCTACCTACCTACCCGCTACCTACCTGCCTACCTACCTACCCGCTAGCTACCTACCTACCTACCCGCTAGCTACCTGCCCGCTACCTACCTACCTACCCGCTAGCTACCTACCTACCTACCTACCCGCTAGCTACCTGCCTACCCGCTAGCTACCTACCCGCTACCTACCTACCCGCTAGCTACCTACCCGCTACCTACCTACCTACCCGCTAGCTACCTACCTACCCGCTAGCTACCTACCTACCTACCTACCCGCTAGCTACCTACCTACCTACCTACCCGCTAGCTACCTACCTACCTACCTACCCGCTACCTACCTACCCGCTAGCTACCTACCCGCTACCTACCTACCTACCCGCTAGCTACCTACCTACCCGCTACCTACCTACCTACCCACCTACCTACCTACCTACCCGCTACCTACCTACCCGCTAGCTACCTACCCACCTACCTACCTACCTACCCGCTAGCTACCTACCTACCCGCTACCTACCTACCTACCCGCTAGCTACCTACCCGCTACCTACCTACCTACCCGCTAGCTACCTACCTACCCGCTACCTACCTACCTACCCACCTACCTACCTACCTACCCACTACCTACCTACCCGCTAGCTACCTACCCACCTACCTACCTACCTACCCGCTAGCTACCTACCTACCCGCTACCTACCTACCTACCCGCTAGCTACCTACCCGCTACCTACCTACCTACCTACCTACCCGCTACCTACCTACCTACCTACCTACCCGCTACCTACCTACCCGCTAGCTACCTACCCGCCTACCCGCTAGCTACCTACCTACCTACCTACCCGCTAGCTACCTAGCTACCTACCTACCCGCTAGCTACCTGCCCGCTAGCTACCTACCTACCCGCTAGCTACCTTCCTGCTAGCTACCTACCTACCTACCTACCCGCTAGCTACCTTCCTGCTAGCTAGCCAGCTGTCTGTAATCAAGCTGTGGCAGCATAAAGCCGTAATTCTACCACGACCTCCTGAACTGATTCAATACAAAACAGTGTATGATGATGATGAAGATGATGATGATGATGATGATGATGATGATGGTGATGACGGTGATGACGGTGTGTGGTTACCATGCCGATCTCCCTGGTGACTCCTTCTCCATATCTGATGTTGGAACTCGCCATCTGACAGAAACAAACAATCACAACATGACGATGATGATGATGATGATGACGATGATGATGATGATGACGACGATGACGATGATGATGATGATGACGATGAGGTTCAGAATCAGATGTGAGCCCCGTTTAAATATTCATAACATTTATAGTCCAGATCAGAACCCGGGCTGGACTGGGACAACAGATGGGCCGTGGCGTTTTGCCCCGGACCGGCCCGATCACCGGTGATCTGTGCCGTGTGTACCACGCTCCGTTGAAGGCTCTCTCATACTGGCCAATCTGGAGATCTCACCAATACGGAGGATTTCTAAACCAAAGCGGAGTACACATGAAAAAGTCACGGTACGCCATAGGAGTAAAATGAGTACAATACTGCGGCCCGCTACATAGCGGCCCACTAGAGCTGCTCATCTCTCATAACATGTTGAGCCACAACTGTTTTACTCTATACTCCCTCATCTCTCTCTCTCTCCTCCTCACTGTGGCCGCCAGCACAAAGCCATTGGGCCAGCCCGGTGAGCCCGGTGAGCCCGGTGTGCCCGGTGAGCCCGGCACAGAGCCATTGGGCCAGCCCGGTGAGCCCGGTGTCAATAAAGGAAAAGAAATGGGCCGATTTACCTTTTTTATGGGTAAAAAAAAAGAAAAAGACATGCGTCGGCCCAAAAGGACGTCGGCCCACCGGGACAACGCCCGCTATGCCAGATGTTCAGTCCAGATGGACAGTCCAGCCCTGATCACAACTTGGACTCAATGATTTTAAATTCTGACACAGTTAAAAAAGATTATTATTATATTATTATTAGATATTAATATTCATGAGGAGTTTGATCTTAATGTTTCATCTCTTCAGTGACTTCACTAAACAAGGACTCTTTTAAACACAGTCTGGTGTGAGTTCACCTCGAAGGCGTAGTCAGTCTGACGGACGGAGCAGGACGCAGCGCCAGCACCTGCAGGAGAAACACCTGATGACATCATCTACTATTGATCTATTATTGATGTAATAGTGATGTATTAGTGATGTAATGGTGACGTAATGGTGATGTAATGGTGATGTATTGGTGATGTATTGGTGATGTAATAGTGATATATTGGTGATGTAATAGTGATGTAATAGTGATGTATTGGTGATGTAATAGTGATGTATTAGTGATGTAATAGTGATGTAATAGTGATATATTGGTGATGTATTGGTGATGTAATAGTGATGTAATGGTGATGTATTGGTGATGTAATGGTGATGTAATAGTGACGTAATGGTGACGTAATGGTGATGTAATAGTGATGTAATAGTGATATATTGGTGATGTATTGGTGATGTAATAGTGATGTAATGGTGATGTATTGGTGATGTAATGGTGATGTATTAGTGATGTATTGGTGATGTAATAGTGATGTAATAGTGATATATTGGTGATGTATTGGTGATGTAATAGTGATGTAATGGTGATGTATTGGTGATGTAATAGTGATGTATTGGTGATGTAATAGTGATGTATTGGTGATGTTATAGTGATGTAATATTGATGTTTTAGTGATGTAATAGTGATGTAATAGTGATGTGTTATTGATGTGTTATCCACTATCAGTGATGTATTAGTGATGTGTTATTGATGTATTATTGATGTATTATTGATGTTATTGATGTGTTATTGATGTGTTATTGATCCACTAGTGATCTATCAGTGATGTATTAGTGATGTGTTATTGATGTGTTATTGATCCACTAGTGATCTATCAGTGATGTGTTATTGATGTGTTATTGATCCACTAGTGATCTATCAGTGATGTATTAGTGATGTGTTATTGATGTGCTATTGATGTGTTATTGATCCACTAGTGATCTATCAGTGATGTATTAGTGATGTGTTATTGATGTGTTATTGATCTACTAGTGATGTATTATTGATGTAATAGTGATGTGTTATTGATCTACTAGTGATGTATTATTGATGTAATAGTGATGTGTTATTGATCTACTAGTGATGTATTATTGATGTAATAGTGATGTGTTATTGATCTACTAGTGATGTATTATTGATGTATTATTGATCTACTAGTGATCTATCAGTGATCCTGGTGGTGATTGATGCCTATTCAGAGAAATCCCCCACCCCCCTCTCCACGTGGTGCTGACTAAAGGTTATGAGTCAGTGAATCAATAACAGTGATTGTGAGCAGCAGCAGTTACAGATTGATGAGCGGAGGTCGTCACGTACCTCGGTGGAAGGTGTTGGAGTGGGCGGGACATCTGCACCTGTTCACACAGAGGTCACACAGAGGTCACACAGAGGTCACACAGAGCAGAAGTCCTTTTTAAATATTCATCCTGTAACCCAACAACACTGCGAATATAATAAACTTTAACAACTCGTCGTCACGGCAACGCCTGATGGCCGTAAAAACAAGGATTGTCATAGCAGAGTTCTGCATGGAGGGATTGAAGATCACTCGTCTTCTATGTGAAACACAAGCACGTTCTGGACTAGGACCTGGTCTGAGGTGGACTACTGAAGTATCTCAGAGTCCTCTACACTCTGAGGAAAGGTGCCTCAATGCTTCCTTTCCTATCTCCTTTAGCTTAGGGAACACTGGTACGTCCTTTACCGAAGGAAAGGAGACAACGCCGTTTAACTGCTTGCTATGATAACGTGAAAACGTCCTTTAGGAGCTGGTTCTGTTCTGGACAGGGATCCTGCCTGGACCGGTTCAGCACCGAGTCCGTCACCGAGGTCACGTTATCAATAAAGTTTGTTTAAAGCCGCGGTGGTCCTTGACCTCATCACGTTATCCATCCAGGTCAGGGAAACGTGATTAGGAAAGGACAAAGGACATCATGTTTATCACCAGGGACACCAGGTCTCACGTGGTCTCATGTGGTCTCATGTGGTCTCATGTGGTCTCTGCGGTTAAAACAGCAAATCCCATTTTTTATGTTTTCACAGATCTGAAAGGGGGTCTAAGAATTGAATCCAGGATTAACAGGTCTAAGTACAGCAGTTTTAGTTCTAGACCTGGTCTCATGTGGTCTGGAGAGACCCCCCCCTCCCGGCCCCCCCTAGGACCTGGTCTGAGGTGCAGGTCCAGACCTGGTCTGAGGTGCAGGTCCAGACCGTTTCTCTGTTTCTCAGCTGCTGTAAATGTTTAACGGTTCTGGTTTTCAGTGTGAAACAGACCCAGACCCGAGACTCCGTCCTCTCAGGAGACTTTAGAGAAGCATGAGTGAGTCTCAGCTCAGGTGAGTCTCAGTGAGTCTCAGGTGTGTCTCAGTGAGTCTCAGGTGTGTCTCAGGTGAGTCTCAGGTGAGTCTCAGTGAGTCTCAGGTGTGTCTCAGGTGTGTCTCAGTGAGTCTCAGGTGTGTCTCAGGTGAGTCTCAGGTGAGTCTCAGTGAGTCTCAGGTGTGTCTCAGGTGAGTCTCAGTGAGTCTCAGGTGTGTCTCAGGTGTGTCTCAGGTGAGTCTCAGTGAGTCTCAGGTGTGTCTCAGGTGAGTCTCAGTGAGTCTCAGGTGAGTCTCAGTGAGTCTCAGGTGTGTCTCAGGTGAGTCTCAGTGAGTCTCAGGTGTGTCTCAGGTGAGTCTCAGTGAGTCTCAGTGTGTCTCAGGTGAGTCTCAGGTGAGTCTCAGGTGAGTCTCAGTGAGTCTCAGGTGAGTCTCAGTGAGTCTCAGGTGTGTCTCAGGTGAGTCTCAGGTGAGTCTCAGTGAATCTCAGGTGTGTCTCAGGTGAGTCTCAGTGAGTCTCAGGTGTGTCTCAGGTGAGTCTCAGTGAGTCTCAGGTGAGTCTCAGTGAGTCTCAGGTGTGTCTCAGGTGAGTCTCAGTGAGTCTCAGTGAGTCTCAGGTGTGTCTCAGGTGAGTCTCAGGTGAGCCGAATGTTCGGCCCGGTCCTGCCGGTTCTGAGGATGTGTTCAGATCAGCTGTGCTCCGGAAGCAGCGGGAGTTAAACACCGACGCGTCTCAAAGAGGCAGATTAGTGAACGCAGTCTGGCGTCACCTCCTCTCCTCCGCTCTCCTCTGCTCCTCTGAGGACAACAACAAGCAGCGGGAGGCTGTGACGTCACCGCAAAGTGCTGACGTGTCCTCAGGTGAATCCAGCTGTAGACCTGTAAACCTGTAGATCTCAGGTGTGGTGCATCAAACTTACGCTGCGTGCTCGAGCTGTCTGAGCAGGTGAACGACTCGGTCTCTTCCCGCCATCTCTGCGTCTGACCAGCACGAGCTGCTGTCTGACCTAATATACTAGTGACGTCAAGCTGCCGACTGCATGACGCACTGCTTCCGCCTCCGCTTTTCAAAATAAAGGAACTGAATCTCTTCATGTCTACTTTAAAATGTCATTGATCATTAATCATTAATTAATGAAGACGAAATTAAGATATCTTAATTAGATTGGAAGGGTGTTGTTAATGGATACATTTAGTGATTGACATTATATATATAAATGTCAATACATATGTATATATATATATATATAAATGTATATAAATGTCAATCCCTTCAGACTGGACCGACACCTCAACTACTGTCAGGGTTCACTTTAAAAACTCACACTTTAAATTAGAAACCAAAAGACTGAAAAATAAATAAATAAATATAATAAATAAATATATATAGAGATATATACTGTGTATATATCTCTCTATATATATGAGTGAGAGTAAAAGCAGTGGAGGCGTGCATCGTTGGGACACATGGACCTTTAAACAGACCTCAGACTGTCCAGACGCTTCAGGCTTTTATTTGATTTATTTCTGCTTCAGAGGAGAAAGAATAAAAGTGTCGACCCGTCTTCATGAGACGGTCCTGGATGTCTTCTACCTGGATCAGAGTCTTCCTCTTCTTCTTCTTCGGTGGTGGTGGGGAGCCTCCACAACTGTCACAGAGTTTAGTCTCACTGCAGGAGATGAAGGTCAGAGAGTCCGTCCACCGTCCAGCTGAGAAAGGTCACATCATCACCGTCACCTTCATCACCATCATCATCTTCATCATCACCTTCATCATCACCGTCATCTTCATCGCCCAGGTCCTCCGCCCGCCTCCAACAAACAGGAAGTCAGCACTCACTCTCACTGATATATAAAGTAGAAACAGCTCCAGGGTTTCTATTTGACTGAAGACACACAGAGAGAGACACCAGAGAGACATCAGAGAGACAACAGAGAAACATCAGAGAGACAACAGAGAGACAACAGAGAAACATCAGAGAGACAACAGAGAGACAACAGAGAAACATCAGAGAGACAACAGAGAGACAACAGAGAGACAACAGAGAAACATCAGAGAGACAACAGAGAGACAACAGAGAGACAACAGAGAGACATCAGAGAGACAACAGAGAGACAACAGAGAAACATCAGAGAGACATCAGAGAGACAACAGAGAAACATCAGAGAGACAACAGAGAGACAACAGAGAGACAACAGAGAGACAACAGAGAGACAACAGAGAGACAACAGAGAGACAACAGAGAAACAGAGAGACATCAGAGAGACAACAGAGAGACATCAGAGACACCAGAGACATCAGAGAGACCAGAGAGACATCAGAGAGACAACAGAGACACCAGAGAGACATCAGAGAGACAACAGAGAGACATCAGAGACACCAGAGACATCAGAGAGACAACAGAGAAACAGAGAGACATCAGAGACACCAGAGAGACATCAGAGAGACAACAGAGACACCAGAGAGACACCAGAGAGACAACATAGACATCAGAGCTGAGGTGGATGAAGACAGACAGACAGCAGCTCTGCAGGACGATCAGGTAAGACAACAATGTTTTTTTTTTTAAATCAAGATCTTTTTATTGTTTTTTTTCAGTATATAGCAAAAGTCCAGCGCTATTCAGTAACCAAAGAAGAATGACAGGTATGAGTATACATTATTAACAGCTGGCATCAATGCCAACAAATAAACAAGTCAAAACAAAGGATGTATATAATCAATAAAACAATCCCTCCCCAGTCACTGCCAGCTCGCCATATGGAAAGCTAACTGTCACGCCAATGACCTGCGATGAATGATTGAATACTGTGTGATGGAGTCACGCTGCACTTAGTAATCAAGTATTTACAGTGTCTGGAATGTATCTAAAAAAGGGCCCCATGCTTTCAGGAATCTCCCATGTGAATATTGAAGCAAGTATCTGATTTTCTCAAGCTTTAAGCAAGACATGATGTCCGCCAACCATTGTGTATAAGTGGGAAGAGCAGCGCCCTTCCACCTGAGCAGGATTGCTCGCCGAGCCAGAAGGGAAACAAAGGATAAGGTGCGTCGTTTTTCTGCAGTTAATTGCGTTTCACTTCCGGTGACCCCGAACAGAGCAACCAGAGGGTTTGGTTCTAATTTAGCGTTTAACACCTGAGATAAAGTTTGAAAGATCTCCGTCCAATAGTTTGTAAGACTAGAGCATGACCAGTACATGTGAATAAGGGAGGCTTCAGTGCTTTTGCACTTGTCACAGTTGGGACTAATTTCAGGATACATGCGAGACAGTTTGGCCTTTGAGAATTCCATGTATCCGGTGATAGAGAGAGGCCTAAGTCCCATGCTGCTCTGAGCTTGTCCATGGGGGCACGCTTTAAGTCTGATATCATGCCATAGAGAGTGGAGATAAGTCTTTTGTGTGATGGATTTAAAGAAAGGATCGTATTGACAATTGTCGCGTCTGTCGATGCAGAGGAGCCGGACAACTGAGAGAGCACAAAGCGCCTTGCTTGTAGATATCTAAAAAAGTTGGACTTAGGAAGACTGAATTTTTTGCTTAGCTGCTCGAATGATGCCAAAGTATTATCTACAAATAAATCTTTGAAACGCACAATACCTTTCCTGTGCCATTCTTGAAAAACAGGGTCCTGAATAGATGGTTTGAAAAGATGATTTGACGCAATGGGGCTTAGAGTAGAGAAGCTGTCCAAGTCAAAGTATTTCCTAAATTGAGCCCATATTCTTAAAGAATGTTTAACTACCGGGTTCCTAATAGATTTCATTGAGGGGAGCGGAAGCGAGGATCCAAGCAATGCAAGAACAGACAGGTCATCGTCCGAGTGGAGTTCCATCGCTACCCAGTAAGGACAGTCAGGCTGATTGTAAAAGAAGGACCAAAACGCAAGACATCGCAAGTTAGCAGCCCAATAATAGAAACAGAAATTTGGAAGTGCCAGACCACTAGTAGCCTTGGTTTTTTGGAGATGAACCTTGCTAAGACGGGGACGCTTACCCTGCCATATATAGGCAGAAATAATTGAATCAAGTTGATTGAAAAAAGATCTGGGGATAAAAAGTGGTAGGGCCTGAAAGAGGTAGAGAAATTTGGGTAGGATGGTCATTTTGATGGAATTGATACGCCCCACGAGAGACATGGAAAGAGGTGACCACTGTTTCAGTGTTTGTTTAATCTGGTTTAACAGAACAATAAAATTGTCCTTAAATAAATTTTTGTACTTTTTAGTAATTGAGATGCCCGAATAGGAAAACTTATTTTTTTCAATTTTGAAAGGCAGGGTTAAACCTCACCAACCCTAACCTTAGGGTTGGTGAGGTCTAAAGTTCGTGTTTCATCATTGATGAGAAAAAGCTCGCTTTTGTTGAGATTTAATTTGTATCCCGAAAATTGACCAAACTGATTGAGCAACGACAGAGCGGGGGGTAGTGAGGTACCCGGGTTGGAGACAAAGAGCAAGAGGTCATCAGCATAAAGTGAGACCCTATGCTCTGTGTTGCCCCTCCAAATACAAGATATGTCCCCGCAACCGCGGAAGGCTGTGGCAAGCGGTTCGATGGCCAAATCAAAAAGCATGGGGCTCAGAGGGCACCCTTGACGGGTTCCACGATGTAAGTTGAATGGTTTAGACTGCTGGGAGTTTGTACGAATTTAGGCTGAGGGGTGCAAATATAGTAGCTTAATCCACGAGGTAAATTTTGGGCCGAAACCAAATTTGTCCAGAACAGCAAATAAGTAGTTCCATTCAACGCGGTCAAATGCTTTCTCCGCATCGAGAGACACAACACACTCAGGCACTTTCTCAGAGGCAGAGTAGATGATATTGAATAGTCGTCGCTTTGAAGCCTTTGAGTTGGTTGGCTAGCATTTTGTCAGATTTGTCTCCATATATGTAAAACCTGGCCTTGTTTTTTAAAGGCAAGTGTTCAGTTGAGTGAGTTGTAAGCAGGTCAAATTTGGTTTTGAGTTCTAATCGTTTTTTATAAAGGTCAGGACTTTGAGTTTGAGCATATTGTTTGTCAATCTCTCCAATTTGGTGGGCCAGATCCAAGCGCTCTTTATAGGATTTTCTCTTCACTAGAGCGCCACACATCACAGACACTGTAGTCGGAGAGAAAGGCTTGAATGAAAGAAGCTGATTTACTTATTGTGCTGGGGTTAGTGGAAGATCGGTCTAAAACTGGGTCTAGCCAACAGTTGAAATCACCACCAAGTATGAGAGAGTATGTGCTGAGGTCTGGCAGCAAAGAAAACAACTGTTCAGAGAAACCTACATCATCTGAGTGAGGGGCATACACGTTCACAAGCACTACCAGTGTGTCATATCATTTCCCAGATACAATAACATATCGACCGAACTTGTCAGCAATCCCATTGTGTGGTTTAAAGGAAACCCTTTGACTGATAAGGATTGAAACCCCTCTGGCTTTGGCTTGAAAAGCGGAGTGAAATTTCTGCCCCGTCCAGCCTGACAGAAGACGACCACTGTCTGAACTGAGAATATGGGTTTCTTGCAGGAAGGCTATTTCTGTTTTAAGTTGTTTGAGGTGTGAGAAAACCTTCTTTCTTTTAATGGGGTGGTTCAAACCCTTGACATTCCAGCTCTGTAGTTTTAAGTGCCTATCCATGCAGCTTGACTAAAAAGGTTAGGACGTGAGCACAGTATTCAAGTGGTTGCTTTAAGCTACAGCTGTAGCAGGTCAGTGGAGACCAGGAGTGACTAGTGTACAGTAATAGGTTTGTGTAAATTACTGAGGTGTTACTGGCAGTGACATATCCCTTCCCCCCACCCTCCTCCCCAACCAAGAAAACTGCTAAAAAAGAAAGCAGCAAGCTCTTCAGAACAAACATTGCACAACAACAACTCTTCCTGTCTTAAACTAAATTAACTGCTGCTCTGGTATCATATACAAAACTAGATTCAAGCTCCTCTAGAACAATATTTTGGCTTAAACAATCAGCTTTATGAACTGTGGAAGCTGGGAAGCTCTAGCACCAGTTTCAGAAATCAGAAATCAAAATTAAAAACAAAATTTCACCAAAACCACAGAAGCAGGAATCAGACAGTCATATGGAATTGTGATTTCAAAATAGAGAGAAAATAGAGAGAGAGAAAAAAAAAGGATTCACTTGTGCCATAGCAGATAAAGCACTTAGAATTAACGGTACAGAACAAGACCCACTTAAGTACTAACAAACGTAGAATAAACAGTCTTTAAATGATAATTCCAGCTTGAAATGTGAACTAACTGTTCAACTGGCCCTTTAAGGTCTGAAACGACATAACCCTCTCAGAGAGGGCAAAGCTGTCATGTGTGATAGCAGCTCCAGAGAGCCAGTGTAGAACCAGGCTCAATAAAGAAATGTCTGCTTGTAAATGTTTGTAACTGTCTGTATATGTAGCCTAACAAGAGAGCAGCGCAGAAACATGTGTATAATCTGGATAGATGCACATGTTCACCGATGTAAACAAACCCACGTGACAGTTACCATGCAGCACTGCGTGTAAACCGGTAGGGCTATAGACAGTGCTACCTCTCATCCAGTGGGTCCATAGGTACTAAAGAGTCCCTTTATGAGTGTTCCGGTGACCTGCGGAGGCTGCTGATGAACTGATGAGCCTCGTCCACTGAGCTGATCCACTCTCTGGCTCCGCTGGACAGCGTCAGCCGGAGCCGGGCTGGGTAGAGCAGAGCAGGCTTCTGTCCCAGATGATGAAGTTCCAGTAGAGCGACAACAATGTTTTTACTTTTTAATATAATTAAATACTACTATAATTAACTACTACTATAATTAAATACTACTATAATTAACTACTACTATAATTAAATACTACTATAATTAAATACTACTATAATTAAATACTACTATAATTAAATACTACTATAATTAAATACTACTATAATTAAATACTACTATAATTAAATACTACTATAATTAAATACTACTACTACTATAATTAAATACTACTACTACTACTATATAACTACTACTATAATTAAATACTACTAACTACTATAATTAAATACTATACTACTATAAATTAAATACTACTACTACTATAATTAAATACTACTACTACTACTATAATTAAATAATACTACTACTATAATTAAATACTACTACTACTATAATTAAATACTAACTACTACTACTATAATTAA
>NW_023618474.1:20000-56904 GCF_015220745.1 Sebastes umbrosus | reverse complement strand
TTACCTGTAAGACCTTCCACTGTTTAGACCCTACAGTTACCTGTAAGACCTTCCACTGTTTAGACCCTACAGTTACCTGTAAGACCTTCCACTGTTTAGACCCTACAGTTACCTGTAAGACCTTCCACTGTTTCCACCCTACAGTTACCTGTAAGACCTTCCACTGTTTAGACCCTACAGTTACCTGTAAGACCTTCCACTGTTTCCACCCTACAGTTACCTGTAAGACCTTCCACTGTTTACACCCTACAGTTACCTGTAAGACCTTCCACTGTTTCCACCCTACAGTTACCTGTAAGACCTTCCACTGTTTCCACCCTACAGTTACCTGTAAGACCTTCCACTGTTTCCACCCTACAGTTACCTGTAAGACCTTCCACTGTTTCCACCCTACAGTTACCTGTAAGACCTTCCACTGTTTCCACCCTACAGTTACCTGTAAGACCTTCCACTGTTTAGACCCTACAGTTACCTGTAAGACCTTCCACTGTTTAGACCCTACAGTTACCTGTAAGACCTTCCACTGTTTAGACCCTACAGTTACCTGTAAGACCTTCCACTGTTTCCACCCTACAGTTACCTGTAAGACCTTCCACTGTTTACACCCTACAGTTACCTGTAAGACCTTCCACAGAGATGTTAACATGTTTAGTTCCAGAATAATGACTCCAGTCTTATACATGCAGGTGGAGAGGGCTGCATGAGAACAGTAAAGGTAGAACAGACTATAAAGAACACAGTGCTAAAGGAAGAGGTAGAAGAGAGGAGGTAGATTTGATCACACAGCTTTAAATAAGACATTATTTATATTCTATATTTCAGTATGCATGCACTGTGATATGGTAGATACGGTATGGTAATACAGAACATGTAATTATATACTGTGTCAGATATGATGAAGAAAGGGAGAGCGGCTGGACGTGAATGGGATTTGGAAGGTATAATTATGATGTATGTATTATCATAAAACACAGAACACATGGAGATATGGTGAAACGAAGAGAGGGGCAAATCATTTATTAATAAACACAGGATTGTTTAGTAGAATATTGTTTTTTAATTAAAGGGACTGTTTGTAACTTTTTACACGTATGAATCTACCGGGTCGGTTTCCCATGTATGCTTGCATAGGCGCGCTCGCGTGTGACCGGAGTCT
This sequence comes from Sebastes umbrosus, assembly GCF_015220745.1. Taxonomy (NCBI): domain Eukaryota; kingdom Metazoa; phylum Chordata; class Actinopteri; order Perciformes; family Sebastidae; genus Sebastes; species Sebastes umbrosus. The sequence goes on along the minus strand of NW_023618474.1, from coordinate 55,748 downwards.
CTGCTGTCCTCTGCTCCTCTGCCTGCCTTCACTCACACACCGTGCTCCTTCTCTCTCTCTCTCTCCACCTCTCACGTGCATGCTGCTCACTCCTCACTGCAGAAGAGTTAGTTTAGCTCTGAGAATATCTAGTGAATGTTCAGTGGACGTTTGTGCAGAAATAACTGCTGCAGCTCCTCCAGACCAACAGAGGTTTCCCGTGTCTTGTGAAGTGACGGGGCTCCGCAGAGAGAAACATTATCGTCTCCCACCAAAACTCCGGCGTCTCCCCCGTTCCCTCCGGCCACGGTCGGGAGGCTGAGGCGGGAAAAGCCAACACTAGGATCAGCATTGATTCATGGAGAGACCTTGGTCTGGTCAGCTAACATTACTGCCAAGCAGCTGAAATATAGAGTGATATTGTGCTTTTAGCTGACGTGTGTCTCCTCACTGTGTTGAGTGATGCTCCTTCATGTCTATGTAGAGCGAGCACAAGCGCCAGCAACAGGACGCTGACTTTAGTTGACTTAACGGACACAGGTGAAGCTGTTAACAACACATTTAGGATTCTTACATAGAGTCCCTTTGAATGAATGAATTCATGTATTTATTAATGACTGAATTAATTAATTAATTAATTAGTTTGTTTGTTAATTTATTTGTTAATGTTACAGACTAAGGTAAACTAGATCAGTTCTATATACTCCAGTACAGCAGGAAGAGGTCTGCAGCTACAAGCTGCTACAGCAGCAGCTTCAGCAGCAGCAGCAGCTGCAGCTTCATCAGCAGCAGCAGCAGCAGCAGCTGCAGCTTCATCAGCAGCAGCAGCAGCAGCAGCAGCTTCATCAGCAGCAGCAGCAGCAGCTGCAGCTTCAGCAGCAGCAGCTTCAGCAGCAGCTTCAGCAGCAGCAGCTGCAGCTTCATCAGCAGCAGCAGCAGCAGCAGCAGCAGCTTCAGCAGCAGCAGCAGCAGCAGCTGCAGCTTCAGCAGCAGCTGCTGCTGCTGAAGCTGCAGCTGCTGAAGCTGCTGCTGCTGCAGCAGCAGCTTCAGCAGCAGCAGCTTCAGCAGCAGCAGCAGCAGCAGCTTCAGCAGCAGCAGCAGCAGCTTCAGCAGCAGCAGCAGCAGTTTATTAGTGTGTCTGGCCCTTTAAGGATCGTGCAACTTCCGGTATGATGTGTAGCTTCCGTCTCTCAGTTGAAACGTCACATGCGGAAGTGCCAACATGGAGGACGAAGCTTCCACTGATTCCCTCCTGAGAGAAGGTAAACAACTACAACTACATTACAGCTACATTACAGCTACATTACCTCTACATTACCTCTACATTACCTCTACATTACAGCTACATTACCTCTACATTACAGCTACATTACCTCTACATTACCTCTACATTACCTCTACATTACCTCTACATTACCTCTACATTACCTCTACATTACAGCTACATTACAACTACATTACAGCTACATTACCTCTACATTACAGCTACATTACCTCTACATTACAGCTACATTACCTCTACATTACAGCTACATTACCTCTACATTACAGCTACATTACCTCTACATTACAGCTACATTACCTCTACATTACAGCTACATTACCTCTACATTACAGCTACATTACCTCTACATTACCTCTACATTACCTCTACATTACCTCTACATTACCTCTACATTACAGCTACATTACCTCTACATTACCTCTACATTACAGCTACATTACCTCTACATTACCTCTACATTACCTCTACATTACAGCTACATTACCTCTACATTACAGCTACATTACCTCTACATTACAGCTACATTACCTCTACATTACAGCTACATTACCTCTACATTACAGCTACATTACCTCTACGTTACAGCTACATTACCTCTACATTACAGCTACATTACCTCTACGTTACAGCTACATTACCTCTACATTACAGCTACATTACCTCTACATTACAGCTACATTACCTCTACATTACCTCTACATTACCTCTACATTACCTCTACATTACAGCTACATTACCTCTACATTACAGCTACATTACCTCTACATTACAGCTACATTACAGCTACATTACAGCTACATTACCTCTACATTACAGCTACATTACCTCTACATTACCTCTACATTACCTCTACATTACAGCTACATTACCTCTACATTACAGCTACATTACCTCTACATTACCTCTACATTACCTCTACATTACCTCTACATTACAGCTACATTACCTCTACATTACAGCTACATTACAGCTACATTACAGCTACATTACCTCTACATTACAGCTACATTACAGCTACATTACCTCTACATTACAGCTACATTACAGCTACATTACCTCTACATTACAGCTACATTACCTCTACATTACCTCTACATTACCTCTACATTACATCTACATTACAGCTACATTACAGCTACATTACCTCTACATTACAGCTACATTACCTCTACATTACAGCTACATTACCTCTACATTACAGCTACATTACCTCTACATTACCTCTACATTACCTCTACATTACAGCTACATTACAGCTACATTACAGCTACATTACCTCTACTTACAGCTACATTACCTCTACATTACAGCTACATTACCTCTACATTACAGCTACATTACCTCTACATTACAGCTACATTACCTCTACATTACAGCTACATTACCTCTACATTACAGCTACATTACCTCTACATTACAGCTACATTACCTCTACATTACAGCTACATTACCTCTACATTACCTCTACATTACCTCTACATTACAGCTACATTACAGCTACATTACCTCTACATTACAGCTACATTACCTCTACATTACAGCTACATTACAGCTACATTACAGCTACATTACCTCTACATTACCTCTACATTACAGCTACATTACCTCTACATTACCTCTACATTACAGCTACATTACAGCTACATTACAGCTACATTACCTCTACATTACAGCTACATTACTCTACACTACAGCTACATTCCTCTTACATTAGCTACATTACCTCTACATTACAGCTACATTACCTCTACGTTACAGTACATTACCTCTACATTACAGCTAACATACCTCTACATTACAGCTACATTACCTCTACATTACAGCTACATTACAACTACATTACAGCTACATTACCTCTACGTTACAGCTACATTACCTCTACATTACAGCTACAACCTCTACATTACAGCTACATTACCTCTACGTTACAGTACATTACCTCTACATTACAGCTAACATTACCTCTACATTACAGCTACATTACCTCTACATTACCTCTACATTACTCTACATTACCTCTACATTACCTCTACATACAGCTACATTACCTCTACATTACAGCTACATTACCTCTACATTACAGCTACATTACAGCTACATTACCTCTACATTACAGCTACATTACCTCTACATTACCTCTACATTACCTCTACATTACAGCTACATTACCTCTACATTACAGCTACAGTACCTCTACATTACCTCTACATTACCTCTACATTACCTCTACATTACAGCTACATTACCTCTACATTACAGTACATTACAGCTCATTACCTCTACATTTACAGCTACATTACCTCTACATTACCTCTACATTACCTCTACATTACTCTACATTACAGCTACATTACAGCTAATTACTCTACATACAGCTACATTACCTCTACATTACAGCTACATTACCTCTACATTACCTCTACATTACCTCTACATTACCTATACATTACCTCTACATTACCTCTACATTACAGCTACATTACAGCTACATTACCTCTACGTTACAGCTACATTACCTCTACATTACAGCTACATTACCTCTACATTACAGCTACATTACCTATACATTACAGCTACATTACCTCTACATTACAGCTACATTACCTCTACAATACAGTACATTACCTCTACATTACAGCTACATTACCTCTACATTACCTCTATCATTACCTCTACATTACAGCTACATTACAGCTACATTACCTCTACATTACAGCTACATTACCTTACATTACAGCTACATTACAGCTACATTACAGCTACATTACCTCTACATTACCTCTACATTACCTCTACATTACCTCTACATTACAGCTACATTACAGCTACATTACCTCTACGTTACAGCTACATTACCTCTACATTACAGCTACATTACCTCTACATTACAGCTACATTACAGCTACATTACCTCTACGTTACAGCTACATTACCTCTACATTACAGCTACATTACAGCTACATTACCTCTACATTACAGCTACATTACCTCTACATTACAGCTACATTACCTCTACATTACCTCTACATACCTCTACATTACCTCTACATTACCTCTACATTACAGCTACATTACCTCTACATTACAGCTACATTACCTCTACATTACCTCTACATTACCTCTACATTACCTCTACATTACCTCTACATTACCTCTACATTACAGCTACATTACCTCTACATTACAGCTACATTACAGCTACATTACCTCTACATTACAGCTACATTACCTCTACATTACCTCTACATTACCTCTACATTACCTCTACATTACAGCTACATTACAGCTACATTACCTCTACATTACAGCTACATTACCTCTACATTACAGCTACATTACCTCTACATTACCTCTACATTACCTCTACATTACCTCTACATTACCTCTACATTACAGCTACATTACAGCTACATTACCTCTACGTTACAGCTACATTACCTCTACATTACAGCTACATTACCTCTACATTACAGCTACATTACCTCTACATTACAGCTACATTACCTCTACATTACCTCTACATTACAGCTACATTACAGCTACATTACCTCTACATTACCTCTACATTACAGCTACATACAGCTACATTACAGCTACATTACAGCTACATTACCTCTACATTACCTCTACATTACCTCTACATTACCTCTACATTACCTCTACATTACCTCTACATTACCTCTACATTAGAGCTACATTACCTCTACATTACAGCTACATTACCTCTACATTACAGCTACATTACAGCTACATTACAGCTACATTACCTCTACATTACAGCTACATTACCTCTACATTACCTCTACATTACAGCTACATTACCTCTACATTACCTCTACATTACCTCTACATTACCTCTACATTACCTCTACATTACAGCTACATTACCTCTACATTACAGCTACATTACAGCTACATTACCTCTACAGTACAGCTACATTACCTCTACATTACCTCTACATTACCTCTACATTACCTCTACATTACAGCTACATTACAGCTACATTACCTCTACATTACAGCTACATTACCTCTACATTACAGCTACATTACCTCTACAATTACCTCTACATTACCTCTACATTACCTCTACATTACCTCTACATTACAGCTACATTACCTCTACATTACAGCTACATTACCTCTACATTACAGCTACATTACCTCTACATTACCTCTACATTACCTCTACATTACCTCTACATTACCTCTACATTACAGCTACATTACCTCTACATTACCTCTACATTACAGCTACATTACCTCTACATTACCTCTACATTACCTCTACATTACCTCTACATTACAGCTACATTACCTCTACATTACAGCTACATTACCTCTACATTACCTCTACATTACAGCTACATTACCTCTACGTTACAGCTACATTACCTCTACATTACAGCTACATTACCTCTACGTTACAGCTACATTACCTCTACATTACAGCTACATTACCTCTACATTACAGCTACATTACCTCTACATTACCTCTACATTACCTCTACATTACCTCTACATTACAGCTACATTACCTCTACATTACAGCTACATTACCTCTACATTACAGCTACATTACAGCTACATTACAGCTACATTACCTCTACATTACAGCTACATTACCTCTACATTACCTCTACATTACCTCTCATTACAGCTACATTACCTCTACATTACAGCTACATTACCTCTACATTACCTCTACATTACCTCTACATTACCTCTACATTACAGCTACATTACCTCTACATTACAGCTACATTACAGCTACATTACAGCTACATTACCTCTACATTACAGCTACATTACAGCTACATTACCTCTACATTACAGCTACATTACAGCTACATTACCTCTACATTACAGCTACATTACCTCTACATTACCTCTACATTACCTCTACATTACCTCTACATTACAGCTACATTACCTCTACATTACAGCTACATTACCTCTACATTACAGCTACATTACCTCTACATTACCTCTACATTACTCTACATTACCTCTACATTACCTCTACATTACAGCTACATTACAGCTACATTACCTCTACGTTACAGCTACATTACCTCTACATTACAGCTACATTACCTCTACATTACAGCTACATTACCTCTACATTACAGCTACATTACCTCTACATTACAGCTACATTACCTCTACATTACAGCTACATTACCTCTACATTACAGCTACATTACCTCTACATTACAGCTACATTACCTCTACATTACCTCTACATTACCTCTACATTACAGCTACATTACAGCTACATTACCTCTACATTACAGCTACATTACCTCTACATTACAGCTACATTACAGCTACATTACAGCTACATTACCTCTACATTACCTCTACATTACCTCTACATTACCTCTACATTACAGCTACATTACAGCTACATTACCTCTACGTTACAGCTACATTACCTCTACATTACAGCTACATTACCTCTACATTACAGCTACATTACCTCTACATTACAGCTACATTACCTCTACATTACAGCTACATTACCTCTACGTTACAGCTACATTACCTCTACATTACAGCTACATTACCTCTACATTACAGCTACATTACCTCTACATTACAGCTACATTACAACTACATTACAGCTACATTACCTCTACATTACAGCTACATTACCTCTACATTACAGCTACATTACCTCTACATTACAGCTACATTACAGCTACATTACCTCTACATTACAGCTACATTACCTCTACATTACAGCTACATTACCTCTACATTACCTCTACATTACCTCTACATTACCTCTACATTACCTCTACATTACAGCTACTTACCTCTACATTACAGCTACATTACCTCTACATTACAGCTACATTACAGCTACATTACAGCTACATTACCTCTACATTACAGCTACATTACCTCTACATTACCTCTACATTACCTCTACATTACAGCTACATTACCTCTACATTACAGCTACATTACCTCTACATTACCTCTACATTACCTCTACATTACCTCTACATTACAGCTACATTACCTCTACATTACCTCTACATTACCTCTACATTACAGCTACATTACCTCTACATTACCTCTACATTACCTCTACATTACCTCTACATTACAGCTACATTACAGCTACATTACCTCTACATACAGCTACATTACCTCTACATTACAGCTACATTACCTCTACATTACCTCTACATTACCTCTACATTACCTCTACATTACCTCTACATTACCTCTACATTACAGCTACATTACAGCTACATTACCTCTACGTTACAGCTACATTACCTCTACATTACAGCTACATTACCTCTACATTACAGCTACATTACCTCTACATTACCTCTACATTACAGCTACATTACCTCTACATTACAGCTACATTACCTCTACATTACAGCTACATTACCTCTACATTACCTCTACATTACCTCTACATTACAGCTACATTACAGCTACATTACCTCTACATTACAGCTACATTACCTCTACATTACCTCTACATTACAGCTACATTACAGCTACATTACAGCTACATTACCTCTACATTACCTCTACATTACCTCTACATTACCTCTACATTACAGCTACATTACAGCTACATTACCTCTACGTTACAGCTACATTACCTCTACATTACAGCTACATTACCTCTACATTACAGCTACATTACCTCTACATTACAGCTACATTACCTCTACATTACAGCTACATTACCTCTACGTTACAGCTACATTACCTCTACATACAGCTACATTACAGCTACATTACCTCTACATTACAGCTACATTACCTCTACATTACAGCTACATTACCTCTACATTACCTCTACATTACCTCTACATTACCTCTACATTACCTCTACATTACAGCTACATTACCTCTACATTACAGCTACATTACCTCTACATTACCTCTACATTACCTCTACATTACAGCTACATTACCTCTACATTACCTCTACATTACCTCTACATTACCGCTACATTACATCTACATTACAGCTACATTACAGCTACATTACCTCTACCTTACAGCTACATTACCTCTACATTACCTCTACATTACCTCTACATTACCTCTACATTACAGCTACATTACAGCTACATTACCTCTACATTACAGCTACATTACCTCTACATTACAGCTACATTACCTCTACATTACCTCTACATTACCTCTACATTACCTCTACATTACCTCTACATTACCGCTACATTACCTCTACGTTACAGCTACATTACCTCTACATTACAGCTACATTACCTCTACATTACAGCTACATTACCTCTAATTACAGCTACATTACCTCTACATTACAGCTACATTACCTCTACATTACAGCTACATTACCTCTACATTACAGCTACATTACACTCTACATTACCTCTACATTACAGCTACATTACAGCTACATTACAGCTACATTACAGCTACATTACCTCTACATTACCTCTACATTACCTCTACATTACCTCTACATTACCTCTACATTACCTCTACATTACAGCTACATTACAGCTACATTACCTCTACATTACAGCTACATTACCTCTACATTACAGCTACATTACCTCTACATTACAGCTACATTACCTCTACATTACAGCTACATTACCTCTACATTACAGCTACATTACCTCTACATTACAGCTACATTACCTCTACGTTACAGCTACATTACCTCTACATTACAGCTACATTACAGCTACATTACCTCTACATTACAGCTACATTACCTCTACATTACAGCTACATTACCTCTACATTACCTCTACATTACCTCTACATTACCTCTACATTACAGCTACATTACCTCTACATTACCTCTACATTACAGCTACATTACCTCACATTACAGCTACATTACCTCTACATTACAGCTACATTACAACTACATTACAGCTACATTACCTCTACATTACAGCTACATTACCTCTACATTACAGCTACATTACCTCTACATTACAGCTACATTACCTCTACATTACAGCTACATTACCTCTACATTACAGCTACATTACCTCTACATTACAGCTACATACCTCTACATTACAGCTACATTACCTCTACATTACCTCTACATTACCTCTACATTACCTCTACATTACCTCTACATTACAGCTACATTACCTCTACATTACCTCTACATTACAGCTACATTACCTCTACATTACCTCTACATTACCTCTACATTACAGCTACATTACCTCTACATTACAGCTACATTACCTCTACATTACCTCTACATTACAGCTACATTACCTCTACATTACAGCTACATTACCTCTACGTTACAGCTACATTACCTCTACATTACAGCTACATTACCTCTACGTTACAGCTACATTACCTCTACATTACAGCTACATTACCTCTACATTACAGCTACATTACCTCTACATTACCTCTACATTACCTCTACATTACCTCTACATTACCTCTACATTACAGCTACATTACCTCTACATTACCTCTACATTACAGCTACATTACAGCTACATTACAGCTACATTACCTCTACATTACCTCTACATTACCTCTACATTACCTCTACATTACAGCTACATTACAGCTACATTACCTCTACATTACCTCTACATTACCTCTACATTACCTCTACATTACAGCTACATTACCTCTACATTACAGCTCTACCTCTACAGCTACATTACCTCTTACATTACAGCTACATTACCTCTACATTACCTCTACATTACCTCTACATTACCTCTACATTACCGCTACATTACAGCTACATTACCTCTACATTACAGCTACATTACCTCTACATTACAGCTACATTACCTCTACATTACCTCTACATTACCTCTACATTACCTCTACATTACCTCTACATTACCTCTACATTACAGCTACATTACAGCTACATTACCTCTACGTTACAGCTACATTACCTCTACATTACAGCTACATTACCTCTACATTACAGCTACATTACCTCTACATTACAGCTACATTACCTCTACATTACAGCTACCAATTACCTCTTACATTACAGCTACAATTACCTCTACATTACAGCTACATTACCTCTACATTACCTCTACATACCTCACATTAAGCTACATTACAGCTACATTACCTCTACATTACAGCACATTACCTCTACATTACAGCTACATTACCGTACATACAGCTACATTACCTCTACATTCCCTCTTACATTACCTCTACATTACAGCGACATTACAGCTACATTACCTCTACGTTACAGCTACATTACCTCTTACATTACAGCTACATTACCTCTACATTACAGCTACATTACCTCTACATTACAGCTACATTACTCTACATTACAGCTACATTACCTTCTACATTACAGCTACATTACCTCTACATTACAGCTACATTACCTCTACATTACAGCTACATTACCTCTACATTACCTCTACATTACCTCTACATTACAGCTACATTACAGCTACATTACCTCTACATTACAGCTACATTACCTCTACATTACAGCTACATTACAGCTACATTACAGCTACATTACCTCTACATTACCTCTACATTACCTCTACATTACAGCTACATTACAGCTACATTACCTCTACGTTACAGCTACATTACCTCTACATTACAGCTACATTACCTCTACATTACAGCTACATTACCTCTACATTACAGCTACATTACCTCTACATTACAGCTACATTACCTCTACGTTACAGCTACATTACCTCTACATTACAGCTACATTACCTCTACATTACAGCTACATTACCTCTACATTACAGCTACATTACAACTACATTACAGCTACATTACCTCTACATTACAGCTACATTACCTCTACATTACAGCTACATTACCTCTACATTACAGCTACATTACCTCTACGTTACAGCTACATTACCTCTACATTACAGCTACATTACCTCTACATTACAGCTACATTACCTCTACATTACCTCTACATTACCTCTACATTACCTCTACATTACCTCTACATTACAGCTACTTACCTCTACATTACAGCTACATTACCTCTACATTACAGCTACATTACAGCTACATTACAGCTACATTACCTCTACATTACAGCTACATTACCTCTACATTACCTCTACATTACCTCTACATTACAGCTACATTACCTCTACATTACAGCTACATTACCTCTACATTACCTCTACATTACCTCTACATTACCTCTACATTACAGCTACATTACCTCTACATTACAGCTACATTACAGCTACATTACCTCTACATTACAGCTACATTACCTCTACATTACCTCTACATTACCTCTACATTACCTCTACATTACAGCTACATTACAGCTACATTACCTCTACATTACAGCTACATTACCTCTACATTACCTCTACATTACCTCTACATTACCTCTACATTACCTCTACATTACCTCTACATTACAGCTACATTACAGCTACATTACCTCTACGTTACAGCTACATTACCTCTTACATTACAGCTACATTACCTCTACATTACAGCTACATTACCTCTACATTACAGCTACATTACCTCTACATTACAGCTACATTACCTCTACATTACAGCTACATTACCTCTACATTACAGCTACATTACCTCTACATTACAGCTACATTACCTCTACATTACCTCTACATTACCTCTACATTACAGCTACATTACAGCTACATTACCTCTACATTACAGCTACATTACCTCTACATTCAGCACATTACAGCTACATTACAAGCTACATACCTCTACATTACCTCTACATACCTCTACATTACAGCTTACATTAACAGCTTACTACCTCTACGTTTACAGCTACATTACCTCTACATATCAGCTACATTACCTCTCTTACAGCTACATTAACCTCTACTTACAAGCTACATTCCTCTACATAACAGCTACTTACCTCTACGTTACAGCTACATTTACCTCTATCATTACAGCTACATTACCTCTACATTACAACTACATTACCTCTACATTACAGCTACATTACAACTACATTACAGCTACATTACCTCTACATTACAGCTACATTACCTCTACATAACAGCTACATTACCTCTACATTCCAGCTATCATTTACCTCTACGTTACAGCTAATTACCTCTACTTTACAAGCTACATTACCTCTACTGACAGCTACATTAAACTCTACTTACCTCTACGTTACATCTACATTACCTCTACATTACCCTACATTACAGCTACATTACCTCTACATTACAGCTACATGACCGCTACATTTACAGCTACATTAACGCTACTTACACTACTTACCTCTAGCATTACAGCTACATTACCTCTACATTACCTCTAAATACCTCTACATTACAGCTACATTACCTCTACATTACAGCTACATTACCTCTACATTACCTCTACATTACCTCTACATTACAGCTACATTACCTCTACATTACAGCTACATTACAGCTACATTACCTCTACATTACAGCTACATTACCTCTACATTACAGCTACATTACCTCTACTATTACGCTACATTACAGCTACATACACTCTCATTACAGCTACATTACCTCTAACATTACAGCTACATTACCTCGACAGTAACCTCTACATTACCTCTACCATTACCTCTACATTACAGCTACATTACCAGCTACATTACAGCTACATTACAGCGACATTACCTCTACAGTTACAGCTACAATTACCTCTACATTACAGCTACATTACATCTACATTACAGCCTACATTACCTCTACATTACAGCTAACATTACTTACATTACAGCTACATTACAACTCACATTACAGCTACATTACCTCTACATTAACAGCTACATTACCTCGTACATTATCCGCTACCTTACCTCTACATTACCAGCTACATTACAGCTACATTACATCTACATTACCGCTACATTACCTCTACATTACAGCTCTACATTACCTCTACATTACAGCTACATTACCTCTACATTACCTCTACATTACCTCTACATTACCTCTACATTACCTCTACATTACCTCTACATTACAGCTACATTACAGCTACATTACCTCTACGTTACAGCTACATTACCTCTACATTACAGCTACATTACCTCTACATTACCTCTACATTACATCTACATTACCTCTACATTACATCTACATTACCTCTACATTACAGCTACATTACCTCTACATTACAGCTACATTACCTCTACGTTACAGCTACATTACCTCTACATTACAGCTACATTACATCTACATTACCTCTACATTACAGCTACATTACCTCTACATTACAGCTACATTACCTCTACATTACCTCTACATTACCTCTACATTACCTCTACATTACAGCTACATTACCTATACATTACCTCTACATTACAGCTACATTACCTCTACATTACAGCTACATTACCTCTACATTACCTCTACATTACCTCTACATTACCTCTACATTACAGCTACATTACCTCTACATTACAGCTACATTACAGCTACATTACCTCTACATTACAGCTACATTACCTCTACATTACCTCTACATTACCTCTACATTACCTCTACATTACAGCTACATTACAGCTACATTACCTCTACATTACAGCTACATTACCTCTACATTACAGCTACATTACCTCTACATTACCTCTACATTACCGCTACATTACCTCTACATTACCTCTACATTACAGCTACATTACCTCTACATTACCTCTACATTACCTCTACATTACCTCTACATTACAGCTACATTACCTCTACATTACAGCTACATTACCTCTACATTACAGCTACATTACCTCTACAGTTACAGCTACATTACCTCTACGTTACAGCTACATTACCTCTACATTACAGCTACATTACCTCTACATTACAGCTACATTACCTCTACATTACAGCTACATTACCTCTACATTACAGCTACATTACCTCTACATTACAGCTACATTACAGCTACATTACCTCTACATTACAGCTACATTACCTCTACATTACAGCTACATTACCTCTACATTACAGCTACATTACCTCTACATTACAGCTACATTACCTCTACATTACAGCTACATTACCTCTACATTACCTCTACATTACAGCTACATTACCTCTACATTACAGCTACATTACCTCTACATTACAGCTACATTACCTCTACGTTACAGCTACATTACCTCTACATTACAGCTACATTACAGCTACATTACCTCTACATTACAGCTACATTACCTCTACATTACAGCTACATTACCTCTACATTACCTCTACATTACCTCTACATTACCTCTACATTACCTCTACATTACAGCTACATTACCTCTACATTACCTCTACATTACAGCTACATTACCTCTACATTACCTCTACATTACCTCTACATTACCTCTACATTACCTCTACATTACCTCTACATTACAGCTACATTACCTCTACATTACAGCTACATTACCTCTACATTACAGCTACATTACCTCTACATTACAGCTACATTACCTCTACAGTTACAGCTACATTACCTCTACATTACAGCTACATTACCTCTACATTACAGCTACATTACCTCTACATTACAGCTACATTACCTCTACATTACAGCTACATTACCTCTACGTTACAGCTACATTACCTCTACATTACAGCTACATTACCTCTACATTACAGCTACATTACCTCTACGTTACAGCTACATTACCTCTACATTACAGCTACATTACCTCTACATTACAGCTACATTACCTCTACATTACAGCTACATTACCTCTACATTACAGCTACATTACCTCTACATTACAGCTACATTACCTCTACGTTACAGCTACATTACCTCTACATTACAGCTACATTACAGCTACATTACCTCTACATTACAGCTACATTACCTCTACATTACAGCTACATTACCTCTACATTACAGCTACATTACCTCTACATTACAGCTACATTACCTCTACGTTACAGCTACATTACCTCTACATTACAGCTACATTACAGCTACATTACCTCTACATTACAGCTACATTACCTCTTTAAGAGTTAGGGTTAGACAGGTAAACCACTTCATTCCCTCCTGAGAGAAGGTAAACAATACATTACCTCTACATTACCTCTACATTACCTCTACATTACAGCTACATTACCTCTACATTACAGCTACATTACAGCTACATTACCTCTACATTACAGCTACATTACAGCTACATTACAGCTACATTACCTCTACATTACCTCTACATTACAGCTACATTACAGCTACATTACCTCTACATTACCTCTACATTACCTCTACATTACCTCTACATTACAGCTACATTACCTCTACATTACCTCTACATTACAGCTACATTACAGCTACATTACCTCTACATTACAGCTACATTACCTCTACATTACCTCTACATTACCTCTACATTACAGCTACATTACAGCTACATTACCTCTACATTACCTCTACATTACAGCTACATTACAGCTACATTACCTCTACATTACCTCTACATTACCTCTACATTACAGCTACATTACCTCTACATTACCTCTACATTACAGCTACATTACAGCTACATTACCTCTACATTACCTCTACATTACCTCTACATTACCTCCTGAGAGAAGGTAAACAGCTCCATTCCCTCTTTAAGGGTTAGAAGGTAAACAGCTGCATGTTGGTGCTGTGGGTCTTTAATGTGTTCATCAGCAGCTGTAGTTAGAAACACATTCCTCCAGCAGCTACTGAACATTACTGTGAAACCACTGCTCCAGCTAACGGAGCTAGCCAGTACCATGGTACCATGGTACCAGTACCCTGACCAGGTACCAGTACCCTGACCAGGTACTGGTACCATGGTCTGGTACCATGGTCTGGTACCATGGTACCATGGTACCAGTAAGAACATGTGTACCATGGTCTGGTACCATGGTACACATGGTACCAGACCATGGTACCATCTTCTGGTACCATGGTCTGGTACCATGGTACCATGGTACCAGTAAGAACATGTGTACCATGGTCTGGTACCATGGTACACATGGTACCAGTAAGAACATGTGTACTAGTCCATGGTACCATGGTACCATGGACTAGTACACATGTCCTTCTTCATACTGACGTGGTTGTTTGAGCCAGTGGAACCTGGTTTATTCTGCTGTTGATATCTCTGGTAACAGTTTATATATATATATATATATTAAATTACACTGCTGACAGAAACTAAGAAACTAACTCCATGGAGCTGCAGTAGAGAGCTGCAGTAGAGAGCTGCAGTAGAGAGCTACAGTAGAGAGCTACAGTAGAGAGCTGCAGTAGAGAGCTGCAGTAGAGAGCTGCAGTAGAGAGCTGCAGTAGAGAGCTACAGTAGAGAGCTGCAGTAGAGAGCTGCAGTAGAGAGCTGCAGTAGAGAGCTACAGTAGAGAGCTGCAGTAGAGAGCTGCAGTAGAGAGCTGCAGTAGATAGCTGCAGTAGAGAGCTGCAGTAGAGAGCTGCAGTAGAGAGCTACAGTAGAGAGCTGCAGTAGAGAGCTGCAGTAAAGAGCTACAGTAGAGAGCTGCAGTAGAGAGCTACAGTAGAGAGCTGCAGTAGAGAGCTACAGTAGAGAGCTGCAGTAGAGAGCTGCAGTAGAGAGCTGCAGTAGAGAGCTACAGTAGATAGCTGCAGTAGAGAGCTGCAGTAGAGAGCTACAGTAGAGAGCTGCAGTAGAGAGCTGCAGTAGATAGCTACAGTAGAGAGCTACAGTAGATAGCTGCAGTAGAGAGCTACAGTAGAGAGCTGCAGTAGAGAGCTGCAGTAGAGAGCTGCAGTAAAGAGCTGCAGTAGAGAGCTACAGTAGAGAGCTACAGTAAAGAGCTGCAGTAGAGAGCTGCAGTAGAGAGCTACAGTAGATAGCTGCAGTAGAGAGCTGCAGTAGAGAGCTACAGTAGAGAGCTACAGTAGAGAGCTGCAGTAGAGAGCTGCAGTAGAGAGCTGCAGTAAAGAGCTGCAGTAGAGAGCTACAGTAGAGAGCTACAGTAAAGAGCTGCAGTAGAGAGCTGCAGTAGAGAGCTACAGTAGATAGCTGCAGTAGAGAGCTGCAGTAGAGAGCTACAGTAGAGAGCTACAGTAAAGAGCTGCAGTAGAGAGCTACAGTAGAGAGCTACAGTAAAGAGCTGCAGTAGAGAGCTGCAGTAGAGAGCTGCTGAGAGACTGCAGCCTGCTGGCAGCTCTACACTTCTCTGGTAACGTTAGTCTGGTGACAGGTCAGGTCTAACTCTGAGTGGTTATATTATGGGATGTGCTGCTGTGTTAGCTGTTGTCATGGTGAATGTTCTGAGTGGGTATATTATGGGATGTGCTGCTGTGTTAGCTGTTGTCATGGTGATTGTGGTGAGTGGTTATATTATGGGATGTGCTGCTGTGTTTCCAGGTTGCTACGCTGACTTCCTGGCCGAGGACTTTGACGTGAAGACGTACACAGCTCAGGCTATTCACCATGCTGTCATCGCTGAGCAGCTGGGCAAGCTGGCACAGGGCATCAGTCAGCTGGACAAGGAGCTGCACAGCCAGGTACCATGGCAACGCTACACTACGCTACATTACACTACACTATACTATACTACACTTTACTACACTACACTATAGTATACTACACTACACTATAGTACACTATACTACACTATACTATACTACACTATACTACACTATACTATACTACACTATACTACACTATACTATACTACACTATACTATACTACACTATACTATACTACACTTTACTACACTATAGTATACTATACTACACTATACTACACTACACTATACTATACTACACTTTACTACACTACACTATAGTATACTATACTACACTATACTACACTATACTACACTACACTATAGTACACTATACTATACTACACTATACTATACTACACTATACTATAGTATACTATACTACACTACACTACTACACTACACTATAGTACACTACTATACTACACTATACTATACTACACTATACTATACTACACTATACTACACTATACTATACTACACTATACTATACTACACTATAGTATACTATACTACACTATACTATACTACACTATACTACACTACACTATACTATACTACACTTTACTACACTACACTATAGTATACTATACTACACTATACTATACTACACTATACTACACTACACTATAGTACACTACTATACTACACTATACTATACTACACTATACTATACTACACTATACTACACTACACTATAGTACACTACTATACTACACTATACTATACTACACTATACTACACTATACTATACTACACTATACTATACTACACTATACTATACTACACTATACTACACTACACTATACTACACTATACTATAGTACACTACTATACTACACTATACTATACTATACTATACTACACTATACTACACTATACTATACTACACTATACTATACTATACTACACTATACTATACTACACTATACTACACTACACTATAGTACACTACTATACTACACTATACTACACTATACTATACTACACTATACTATACTACACTATACTACACTACACTATAGTACACTACTATACTACACTATACTATACTACACTATACTATACTACACTATACTGCACACAGGGCATCAGTCAGCTGGACAAGGAGCTGCACAGCCAGGTACCATGGAAACGCCACACACAATGACCACTCTCTTCATCACCAACAACACTGTAGCCCAGATGTTTAGCCCAGATGTTTAGCCCAGATGTTTAGCCCAGATGTTTAGCCCACATGTTTAGACCACATGTTCAGCCCAGATGTTTAGCCCACATGTTCAGCCCAGATGTTTAGCACTAACCCACTCAGTGTTAGTATGATTTGTCCTATTGAATGTAGTTAATACTTTAATTACTGCCTGAAGTGTGTTGTGTGTTTTTAGATTGATGTCTGTCTGTAGGACAGGAAGCTGCTTAAAGCCGCGTCCCTCAGTGGGAACCTCATCCATTCATGTTCTACTGCTTCCTTCCAGGTTGTGGCCAGACATGAGGACTTGCTGTCTCAGGCCACTGGGATCGAGTCCCTGGAAGGTAAAGAGACACCATGATAACGTTCACCCTGGGCTTCAGAACGCTCCTGACTGACGTTGGTTCAGTTCATTTCAGTACCTGAACGTCCCTCTGTAGAGACAGAGTCTGGTTTGTCTGTTCTGGGCTACTGTAGAAACATGGAGGACTCATGGAGAGAGGACCTGCTCTCTATAAAGATATAAACGACTCATTCTAATCTAACAGAAACACAACCATTCTTATTATCAGCTGATTATACACTGGATGTTTAATAATGACCTGTCTGTTCAATGATTGCAGTTCTTGTGTTTGACCAGCAGAGAGGGCTAGCATGTTTCAGATGTTCTGCTGAGACAGGAGCTGGGTCAGATCTTACTGATGGAACATGTTGTTGTTGTTGTTTTCAGGAGTTCTTCAGATGATGCAGACGAGGATCAGCGCTCTGCAGGCAGCTGTTGACAGGTACATCTGTCCTCCTCTGGCTGCATGTGATGTCATCATTTACCCAGATAGGACGGACTTCATCCACCTGTTAATAACCCCCGTCTCTACTCTGACTTCACACACCTGTTAATAACCCCTGTCTCTACTCTGACATCACACACCTGTTAATAACCACCGTCTCTACTCTGACTTCACACACCTGTTAATAACTACCGTCTCTACTCTGACATCACACACCTGTTAATAACCACCGTCTCTACTCTGACTTCATCCACCTGTTAATAACCACCGTCTCTACTCTGACTTCATCCACCTGTTAATAACCACCGTCTCTACTCTGACTTCATCCACCTGTTAATAACCACCGTCTCTACTCTGACTTCATCCACCTGTTAATAACCCCCGTCTCTACTCTGACTTCACACACCTGTTAATAACCCCTGTCTCTACTCTGACATCACACACCTGTTAAAAACTACCGTCTCTACTCTGACTTCACACACCTGTTAATAACCACCGTCTCTACTCTGACTTCACACACCTGTTAATAACTACCGTCTCTACTCTGACATCACACACCTGTTAATAACCACCGTCTCTACTCTGACATCACACACCTGTTAATAACTACCGTCTCTACTCTGACATCACACACCTGTTAATAACTACCGTCTCTACTCTGACTTCACACACCTGTTAATAACCACCGTCTCTACTCTGACATCACACACCTGTTAATAACTACCGTCTCTACTCTGACTTCACACACCTGTTAATAACCACCGTCTCTACTCTGACATCACACACCTGTTAATAACCACCGTCTCTACTCTGACTTCAACCACCTGTTAATAACCCCCGTCTCTACTCTGACTTCACACACCTGTTAATAACCCCTGTCTCTACTCTGACATCACACACCTGTTAATAACCACCGTCTCTACTCTGACTTCACACACCTGTTAATAACACCGTCTCTACTCTGACTTCATCCACCTGTTAATAACACCGTCTCTACTCTGACTTCACACACCTGTTAATAACACCGTCTCTACTCTGACTTCACACACCTGTTAATAACACCGTCTCTACTCTGACTTCATCCACCTGTTAATAACACCGTCTCTACTCTGACTTCACACACCTGTTAATAACCACCGTCTCTACTCTGACTTCACACACCTGTTAATAACCACCGTCTCTACTCTGACTTCACACACCTGTTAATAACACCGTCTCTACTCTGACTTCATCCACCTGTTAATAACACCGTCTCTACTCTGACTTCACACACCTGTTAATAACCACCGTCTCTACTCTGACTTCACACACCTGTTAATAACACCGTCTCTACTCTGACTTCACACACCTGTTAATAACACCGTCTCTACTCTGAACTGGGCCTTAGAATCACATGATCCTTTATTTGATCAGAGTCCATAAAGCTCCTGAAACCTTGGTTTCAATATCATCACATATTTATGACTTCACATGAGCAACAATACAACTAGTAAGTTTGAATACATTATTTTATATTACCAGAGAAACAAAAGCTCTCAACACATTTAGATTCAAAGTTAAGGTGCATGACGACTCAGCCCTGCCTAGTTACTGAACGGGACGGCTACGGCTCAGGAGGTAGAGCGGGTCGTCCACTCATCAGAAAGTCGATGGTTAAAGGTCTATATGATGATGATGATGTTATATAATGAAGTCATGTACTCTTCATCTCTTCAGGATAAGGACCAAGATCGTCGACCCGTACAACAAGATCGTGGCCAGGATCACCCAGCTGGCCCGACTGCAGGTAACTCTCCACCACACCTTCCATGATGAAGATGGTGATGGTGATGATGATGATGATGATGATCGTGATGATGATGATGGTGATGATGATGATGATGGTGATGATGATGATGTTGATGATAGTGATGATGGGTTATATTAACAGAAGAAACCGTTCTACTGAAGAACATGATTTTACGTTTGATTCCAAGTGTTTCTAAACCCACGGAGGAATCACCAGTGAGTAGGAGAGAGGTTCAGCGTTCGCTCATGTGTAGGCAAGAGAGATTTGTTGTGTGCCTCCAAGCTCCTGAGCGTGCACGACCAAGCAACACGTGCACGTGCCGCTCGGTATGAGCGCCGGGTTGCACGTCTCCTGTTGGTGCAGCTGAGGGAAATCATGACTGAATATTGATGAAACAGTGGCTGTAGAAAGGTCAGTGTGATCGGGAGGTCTCTCTCCAGGGCTGATGGCTGAGGGCTGAGGGCTGATGGCTGATGGCTGATGGCTGATGGCCGATGGCTCTGTGTATGTCTTGCCTTCAGTAGGAGACTCAAACATCAGGTGATCAGTCTCTGGGGAGTCCGAGGCCTCTCTGTCTGCCTCAGATAATCAACGTGGACACGTGTGGAGATATGGTTGACATGGTTCTGTTCCCTCTCTGAGCGTCCGCTGCATCACGCAGTTAAAGCTCAAGTAGGCCAGATTGGACCGGTGTCCTCTGGTGTCCTCCGGTGTCCTCCGGTGCTCCTAACGGCCTCTTTAAGACTTAGTGTTGTGTTCCATCTCCCTCCTCCTGAGTGACCTCCTGAGTGACCTCCTGAGTGACCTCCTGAGTGACCTCCTGTGGAAGCTGCTTCATGAGAGATCCTTCTCTACGTTCCTCTCTCTTAGTTCAGTGTGATGATTTCCTCCCAGCTCATACTGACTGTACTCGTACATACTGTAGTTAAAGAGCAGGAATAGCTCCATGGTTACTGATGAGTTGGCATAGCAACCATAAAGTGTAAGATTGAGCTTCGCCTGGCTTTGAAAGCAGCGCTGCTGACCAAGATGTGCAATTATATAAGAACAGTTGGTGTTATTCAACAGATGGATAGGACTTTACATTCTACTTTATTATTACAACTTCCCTCAGACTGTTAACCCCTTCATCAGACTGTTTAACCCCTTCAGCAGGCTGTTTAACCCTTCATCAGACTGTTAACCCCTTCATTAGACTGTTTAACCCCTTCATCAGACTGTTAACCCCTTCATCAGACTGTTAACCCCTTCATTAGACTGTTAACCCCTTCATCAGACTGTTAACCCCTTCATCAGACTGTTAACCCCTTCATCAGACTGTTAACCCCTTCATTAGACTGTTTAACCCCTTCATCAGACTGTTAACCCCTTCATTAGACTGTTTAACCCCTTCAGCAGGCTGTTTAACCCCTTCGTCAGACTGTTAACCCCTTCATTAGACTGTTAACCCCCCTTCAGACTGTTTAACCCCTTCAGCAGGCTGTTTAACCCCTTCATCAGACTGTTTAACCCCTTCATCAGACTGTTAACCCCTTCATTAGACTGTTAACCCCCCTTCAGACTGTTTAACCCCTTCATCAGACTGTTTAACCCCTTCAACAGACTGTTTAAACTCTTCATCAGGTTGTTAAACCTGTACTATCATTCAGGTGTTGTGGATCAGAAGCCAGGATTTCTATATTGTATTTAAGTTTTATTTATTTTATTTTGCTCTTAAAAAGATTTAAAGATTCAGTGGACAGTCTGTTGGGAGAAAGAGGATCTTTGAGTTAGTTATAATAATACATAGATTGTTTCTTGTATATATGGAACATATTTGGAAAACATTAAACTGTTTTATTAACTGACGAAGTTAAAGGAGCTGATGTGGAGCAGAGACGTGAACTGGTTGTGATTCCCTGAAGTGTTTTTGGAGGAGTCAGAGAGGAGACCTGAACTGAGTGAGTGAACTGAGTGAGTGAAGTGAGTGAGTGAACTGAGTGAGTGAAGTGCTGCTCCCAGATCAGCCTCAGGTCTATCTCATGATGATGTCTTTATAATCTCACCCTCTCACCATCGTGCCTCTCGTCCTCTCGTCCTCTCGCCCTCTCACCTCTCGTCCTCTCGCCCTCTCACCTCTCGTCCTCTCGTCCTCTCGTCCTCTCATCCTCTCACCTCTCGTCCTCTCGTCCTGCTCCAGGTGGCCTGTGACCTGCTGCGGAGGATCATTCGCATCCTGTACCTGAGCAAGAGGCTCCAGGGTCAGCTCCAGGGAGGCAGCCGGGAGATCACCAAGGCTGCTCAGAGCCTCAACGAACTCGGTAAGGACGTAGACATGTTATTGATTATCTATATTCCTATATTTGTCCTAACACTGTCGTAGTATACTGTATTCCAAATCACTGACAGCTTTCCGTTATACGTTGAAGCTGACATTGGGAATGAGTGAGGTCTTGTTTTTAGTAGAGGTGGACACAAGGCCAGATGTTTAGCAGTAGAACCTGTATGTGGAGAGGTGGTAGGCTTCACTAGTGGTAGGCTTCACTAGAGCCTCTAGTGTGGCTGTTTGTGCTCTGTAGGACCACAGGAAGAGGAGATTATACAGCAGCTCCAGTGATGACGGGGCCGTTGACCTTTCAGTCAGAGCAGCTGTAGTGTGCACGCCACGCTGCTGTGGGTCGGCTCCACAGATTAAACACTATCAGGAACTTCAGCAAGACCTGAAACTAAACATAGAAAAGGATCAGTCCAACAGTTCAGAACAGGTTTGTGTTTAACTCTGTCAGACTCAGACGTGCTTTTATATGAGTTTACCTTCAGAATGTAGAACTCAACTCCACTGAGTTTAACCGTCAACGTGTTCAAACAACTCTGCAGCCAAAGCAGCTTTTAGCTTCAGGAAGCTATCAGTTCTATCAGTGAACTGGTCCTCTACCAGTGAACTGGTCCTCTAGCAGTGAACTGGTCCTCTATCAGTGAGCTGGTCCTCTACCAGTGAACTGGTCCTCTACCAGTGAACTGGTCCTCTAGCAGTGAACTGGTCCTCTATCAGTGAGCTGGTCCTCTACCAGTGAACTGGTCCTCTACCAGTGAACTGGTCCTCTATCAGTGAACTGGTCCTCTACCAGTGAACTGGTCCTCTACCAGTGAACTGGTCCTCTATCAGTGAACTGGTCCTCTACCAGTGAACTGGTCCTCTATCAGTGAACTGGTCCTCTACCAGTGAACTGGTCCTCTACCAGTGAACTGGTCCTCTACCAGTGAACTGGTCCTCTACCAGTGAACTGGTCCTCTAGCAGTGAACTGGTCCTCTACCAGTGAACTGGTCCTCTAGCAGTGAACTGGTCCTCTAGCAGTGAACTGGTCCTCTAGCAGTCTACAGTTACAATGAAAGGGTTTAGAGTGTTTCATGTAGTGTTAGGGCTGCAGGCCCAGAAGTTTGTGCTTCTAAATTTCACCTTAAATCCCCGTTGTATTGAAACTACGGATGCACCGATACCACTTTATATCAGACCGAGTACAAGTACTTACATTTGGATACTCTCCGATACGAGTACCGATACGAGTACCGATACGAGTACCGATACGAGTACCGATACGAGTACCGATACGAGTCCCGATACGAGTCCTTCTCTAAGCCTACAGACCCTCGTTAACAGCCAGCTGGAGGGTGTGAGCGACACACAGCAGGCTGGGGAGTCCCGCATACGAGGCGGTGCGCTGCCACCGGCTCTAGGTCGGCTTGGAAAGGCTCGGGGAGAAGCTGCTGGTGTCCTCCATATCAGTCCTCTGTTATGTCACCAACGGGCTTTAATGATGCTAGTTCATCATTTCCATCTCTTCTCTCCGTCTTCTGCACTTCATTGTATTGACATATCGTTCTTTCTTTTCGTTATTCGTCTGTTCTGTACTCTCCTCTGGAATCAGTTGACATCCTTTAATGGAAGACTGTTTTGATATTTGAGGTGATTTAAAAGCCCTCCTGTGAAAGCGGATTAGAAATAGATAACATGAAGGTCTTTGCTCATCTTTTAATGCTCCAGTGTGAAGAGGGTTGCTGCTCACAGCTTTACTAGCTTACCATCATTAAGGTTTCACCGTGCACACCATTGCACACTAAATGTTCAGAACACAGTGGAGAGGCACTGGAGCACAGCGTGCACGGACCCATGTGTTAACGTTTTACTGCGAGGTCAGTGCATCACAGCTCATTAGATCACTTTAAACTAACTCATAAAGGAATGTAGTCACTTACCTAAAGCACTGAATGAGGAACAGTTCACCTCACAAGGAAAGAGCAGGCACTCTCTCACACACCAGCTACAGCTCTCAGGAGTTTAACTCACACTGAGGATGAATCATTACATAATGAAATAGAGGCAATCCACTTCCTCCAGCTCCAACAGAACCAGCAGCACATCACCTGCACTCATAGTGTGTTCCTCCAGCTCCAACAGGAACCAGCAGCACATCACCTGCACTCATAGTGTGTTCCTCCAGCTCCAACAGAACCAGCAGCACATCACCTGCACTCA
This sequence comes from Sebastes umbrosus, assembly GCF_015220745.1. NCBI lineage: Eukaryota > Metazoa > Chordata > Actinopteri > Perciformes > Sebastidae > Sebastes > Sebastes umbrosus. The sequence continues at coordinate 29,704 of NW_023618474.1, read as the reverse complement.
TAGTGTGTTCCTCCAGCTCCAACAGGAACCAGCAGCACATCACCTGCACTCATAGTGTGTTCCTCCAGCTCCAACAGAACCAGCAGCACATCACCTGCACTCATAGTGTGTTCCTCCAGCTCCAACAGAACCAGCAGCACATCACCTGCACTCATAGTGTGTTCCTCCAGCTCCAACAGGAACCAGCAGCACATCACCTGCACTCATAGTGTGTTCCTCCAGCTCCAACAGACACCAGCAGCACATCACCTGCACTCATAGTGTGGAGTTAGCATGTTCTCCCTGTGTTGTTCAGAGGGGCTCAATTAGGTGAACTTGTGGGCCGAGACGATGAGCTGGGGTCAGTGTGTGAACGTTGTGAATCAGTGTGTGTACGTTGTGAATCAGTGTGTGTACGTTGTCTCAAGCATCCTGTTCAGAGGAGGTAATGAACCTGAGGTGTGTGATGAGCTCACAGCAGGGAACCATTTCAACCTCTCTTCTATCAGCTGTTCATCGTAGACTTTGGTTCATTCTCCTGATCAGAGTTGTAGTTGTCTAACGGTGGCTGGATGTGACCTTCAGCTGTCAGCAGACCAACAGGGAATGTCAACGCCACCAGTTATCTATCTGCTATACTACCAGCCTCAGTTATCTCCCATCATACACCCTCAGCTATCACAGTGTGGGTTCAGGAGGATGAAGTGTTTTCAGCACACACGCACACACACACACACACACACACACACACACACACACACACAGAGCTTTTAAATGGGGTCAGTGTCCTCAGCAACCTCTTAAAGGTGATAGTGTCTCTGCTTCTGGTGCCAGTCGCTGGTTGTCCAACAATTCCAACAATTTCTGGAGTGGGCTCCGCCGCTCCGCTGCTCCGCCGCTTCGCTGCTTTGTGTTTAAAGGTCCCATATCAGCTCATTTTCAGGTTCATACTTGTATTTAGTGTTTCTACTAGAACATGTTTACATGCTGTAATGTTTAAAAAAAACCTTTATTTTCCTCATCCTGTCAGTCTGAATATACCTGTATTCACCCTCTGTCTGAATATACCTGTATTCACCCTCTGTCTGAATATACCTGTATTCACCCTCTGTCTGAATATACCAGTATTCACCCTCTGTCTGAATATACCTGTATTCACCCTCTGTCTGAATATACCTGTATTCACCCTCTGTGTCTGAATATACCTGTATTCACCCTCTGTCTGAATATACCTGTATTCACCCTCTGTCTGAATATACCTGTATTCACCCTCTGTCTGAATATACCTGTATTCACCCTCTGTCTGAATATACCTGTATTCACCCTCTGTGTCTGAATATACCTGTATTCACCCTCTGTCTGAATATACCTGTATTCACCCTCTGTCTGAATATACCTGTATTCACCCTCAGTCTGAATATACCTGTATTCACCCTCTGTCTGAATATACCTGTATTCACCCTCAGTCTGAATATACCTGTATTCACCCTCTGTCTGAATATACCTGTATTCACCCTCTGTCTGAATATACCTGTATTCACCCTCCGTCTGAATATACCTGTATTCACCCTCTGTCTGAATATACCTGTATTCACCCTCTGTCTGAATATACCTGTATTCACCCTCTGTCTGAATATACCTGTATTCACCCTCTGTGTCTGAATATACCTGTATTCACCCTCTGTCTGAATATACCTGTATTCACCCTCTGGGTCTGAATATACCTGTATTCACCTTCTGTCTGAATATACCTGTATTCACCCTCTGTCTGAATATACCTGTATTCACCCTCTGGGTCTGAATATACCTGTATTCACCCTCTGTCTGAATATACCTGTATTCACCCTCTGGGTCTGAATATACCTGTATTCACCCTCTGTCTGAATATACCTGTATTCACCCTCTGGGTCTGAATATACCTGTATTCACCCTCTGTCTGAATATACCTGTATTCACCCTCTGTCTGAATATACCTGTATTCACCCTCTGTCTGAATATACCTGTATTCACCCTCTGGGTCTGAATATACCTGTATTCACCCTCTGGGTCTGAATATACCTGTATTCACCCTCTGTCTGAATATACCTGTATTCACCCTCTGTCTGAATATACCTGTATTCACCCTCTGTCTGAATATACCTGTATTCACCCTCTGTCTGAATATACCTGTATTCACCCTCTGGGTCTGAATATACCTGTATTCACCCTCTGGGTCTGAATATACCTGTATTCACCCTTTGTCTGAATATACCTGTATTCACCCTATGTCTGAATATACCTGTATTCACCCTCTGTCTGAATATACCTGTATTCACCTGTCTGTCTGAAACGCTCTGTTTTAGTGCATTGCAACAGAATTGCGTTGCTAGGCAACAGTTTGGGTCCATGTTTACTTCCTGTCAGCTGATGGGATTCACATCCACTGCAACAGGAAATAAACTGGGACACATTTAGAATGTTTATGTTTAAAACTGTGTAACGGTCTAAATATTGTAGATTTGTGACATCACAAATGGACAGAAATCCTAACGGCTTGTTTCAAACGCACAGTTTCTGAATACGGGCTGTGTGTATTTCTCTGTGGATTAAGCGTTTCGATACTTTAACAGTATTTATTTATATATCACTTAAACCTGCTTTATAATATAAAAGCCATGAAATGTCACTTTTTACAATCTGGGACCTTTAATGGTTCACGTCAGTGGGGTTTAAAGAGGCTCGTCTGAAAGATGTTTTAATTTCAGTGCTATTTCTTTTCCCCGGGGCTTACCACTATTAGAACATCTTTATTAAAATGCATAATATGGGGGCGCTGCAGTAGCTCACCTAGTAGAGCGGGCGTCCCAGGTACCAAGGCTTAGTCCTTACCGCAGCGGCCCCAGCTTCGAATCTGACCTTCGGCCCTTTGCTGCATGTCATCCCCTCTCTCTCCCCCTTACAAATAAACTATCTCTGTCTCTGTCAAAATAAATAAAGGAATAAAAGCCCCCCAAAAAAAAATGCATAATATGGACACTCTATAACTGAAATACACAAAATGATGTCCACGCACTTTAGGTCTGGGACGGAGAGGAACGTTGGTGTAGACACCAGACAGTAGTCTGAACTATAGATTTAAAAGCTCACTACTACATGATGAATCAGAGAGAGGTGACCTCTGAGGAAACTGATCCACTGGTCTGATCTGTTATATCCCTCCGTATATCCTATAGCGTATATCCTATATCATATATCCCTATAGCGTATGTCCTATATCCTATATCCTACAGTATGTCCTATATCCTATATCCTACAGTATATCCTATATCCTATAGCGTATATCCTATATCCTATATCCTATATCCTACAGTATATCCTATATCCTATATCCTATAGCATATATCCTATATCCTATATCCTATAGCGTATATCCTATAGCGTATATCCTATATCCTATATCCTATATCCTACAGTATATCCTATATCCTATATCCTATAGCGTATATCCTATAGCGTATATCCTATATCCTATATCCTATATCCTACAGTATATCCTATAGCGTATATCCTATAGCGTATATCCTATATCCTATATCCTATATCCTACAGTATATCCTATATCCTATATCCTATAGCGTATATCCTATATCCTATAGCGTATATCCTATATCCTACAGTATATCCTATATCCTATAGCGTATATCCTATAGTGTATATCCTATAGCGTATATCTTATATCCTATCGTACATGGAGAAGCCAGAGAGCAGAGGGCTGCTGTCACATATTGTGCGTTTGGTTATTTATTACAAATGGTGACAAACAATATCATACCAATATATCCATACCATTCTATGAGTGTACATTGACATGTTTCTCATCCTATGCTAACCAGAGAACAGAACCAACCGCTGCTTAGATACAGAGTAATGACTGAATCCTCCTTGACTCCATGACTCCACAACATCCCATAATATGTCAGGGATAATGTACAGCGTGCCGGGCATTGATGCTGCACCCCGACGGCTCTCTGTACATTATCCTGCTTATTACACGGCTACTTACTGAGCAAATCAATATTATGACACAAAAACGGTCCTCCAGAGTCCCACATCAGAGCTGCACCCATAGCAACGGTCTGTTATACATAGCAACGGTCTGCTATACATAGCAACGGTCTGTTATACATAGCAATGGTCTTCTATACATAGCAACAGTCTGTTATACATAGCAACAGTCTGCTATACATAGCAACAGTCTGCTATACATAGCAACGGTCTGTTATACATAGCAACAGTCTGCATAGCAACGGTCTGCTATACATAGCAACGGTAACAAATAACAGACCGTAGAACGCTGTGATTGACCAATCAGAATGGAGTATTCAACACAGCCGTGTAATAAATATCAATAAATAACTCTTCATGCCTATGACTCCTATTTTGAGACATGTTTTGCACTGAAGAAAGAATCCAGTGTAAATGTAGTTGAACTCTTCACATCCAGCTGCTGGTAGTCTCACTGTTCACATGAAACTCTTCAGCTTTAGCTGTGTTTCCTCTGATCTCAGAGAACTCCTCTTTTCTGAGGTCATTATTTTAGTATTCATTTAGTGAGCAGCCCAGAGTCCTGTCCTCCGCTGTTAATAACTGTTAATGTGTGTTTAGCGTGTTTAGACTTCATCATAGACTTCATCATAGACTTCATCATAGACTTCATCATAGTCTTCATCATAGTCTGAGTTCTTCCAGGTTTTTCTCCAGATACTTTCCACCTCTCTCTCTTTGCGTAATCAAACTCCATCCATCCCTCCAAAACACCAGTTTTTATAAATGTTTCTGTAGTCTGTTACTCTACCAGACCAGTTCCCTTTGATTCTACATATTTGACATATTTACAGTTGAGTTAATCCCGTCACTCGGCGTCCTGCGAGCACAGACATTTCTGTCTGGCCTCCGTGTCCTCAAACGTGACCTTCTTGTTCCTCCTGGGGTCGATCCAGGAGTTATGAATGACCACATTGTTCGGCGTAGGGTCGGCCTCTACTACAGACACCACCCTCTTCTTCATCTTGCTTTTCAAAACCTTCTGGAACTTCTGGCGAGTGAAGGCGTAGAGGAGCGGGTGGAAGATGGTGGTTCCGTAGGCCATCACCAGGAAGCCCAGGCGGAGGCGAACGGTCAGATCACTGGGCCCGGTGCTGAGGATGATGGTGTTGAGCACAGTGATCGGAGTCCAGCAGAGTAAGAACGTGGAGATGATGAGAAGAGACATCCTGAAGACCCGTTTCTGCCTCTCCCGTCTCTCCCGATGACGTTTTACCGCTCGTCTCAGAGCGATGATGACGGACACGGATGCCCTCATGCCCAGAGTAGCATTCCCCCCCGCCCGGACTCCGGTGCTGCTCTGGGAAGCGTCCGTGGACTCCGCTTGTGTCGCGGTGCTCAGAGAGATGGTGTTTTTGCTTTTCTGCTTCTTCTTCGGCAGGTTGTGCTGAAAGCGCGTTCCGATGCGGATGTTAAGAGCCTGAAGGATCTTGTAGTACGTCACTAGCATTACCACCGCTGTGAAGAAGAAGATGGGGATCTGTGCTAGCAGGTGATAGTACAAACCCAGCTCAGTGTAGTACTCGTTGGTATGAGTGACCACTACAGTCTGGTTCACAAGTTCTGAGCCAGAGCTGATGAAGAAGCCCACTTCCATGAAGGGAACCAGGAAACTGAAGAAGGACAGAGCCCAGATGGATCCCAGCAGAGCCACGGCTCGGCCCATCGTCAGCACGCGGTTCGCCGGCCGCACCGAGATGTCGTAGCGGTCCACGGTGATGGCTAGCACGGTAGAGGCAGTAGCTACGCTCGCGAAGGAGACGCAGGCCTCGTGGAAACAACAGACCATGGCTGTGTCCGCCTCCAGAGGAAGTAACACCACTGCCGCCGTCAGCGGGATGCAGCAGACACACACCTGGAAACAAGACAGGAGGACAGGAGGACAGGAGGACAGGAGAATTTCTGAGGCAAGAAATCAACCATGTAAAAGCAAAGTAATCAGTAGGACTCAGTAGTGTGTCTCAGTATCCAACCGCTCCATGTAATTAGATGTTAGTGGAGGTCAGGACTCACCAACACATCCACCACGTGCAGGTTCATGGTGATGATGTTGGAGACGGAGCTGATGAGGTTCTGTTTCATACAGTAGAGGACCAGCACGGTGATGTTGGAGCTCAAACCCAGAACTATCTCCAACAGCAGGAAGCCCGTCAGAGACACCTACCAAGGAACAGAGGAAGACCTTAGTGGGACATTCAGTGTTGTTTTAGTCAGAATAATACACGGTGATCATAATCACCCATTAATGAGCTGTGAAGCTGCAGCGTCACCTGGAAGCTGATGGGGTAGACAGCTTCGTCTGAGGTCATGTCAAGGTCGTAGGGGTCAGCGGTGTCAAGCACCGTCATGTTGCTCATGGTGGCTGCAGAGATCCGCTCTGGGGATGTGTGCATTATCCTGGTGGGAGGAAGAGGCCTGGAGAGCATCACAAAGGTCCATTCAATACCAAATATTAAAAGCAGATTAAATTCTACCACATCTTCTTTTTATCCACCAGACAAGTGAACCTTTTCCTTTCAGGGAGGAATGTCCTGTAAGCAGGTGATGGGGTTAGGTTAGGGTTAGGGCTAGGTTAGGTTAGGTTAGGTTAGGGTTAGGGCTACTGGTAATATGCCATTCACCTCTCTTGACTCTGCTGCTCCACAATCATTGAGTGGATTCTCTAAGTACTCTGATTGTTGAGCTCCACTTCAAGTCATCACACTCGTACTGTATAAATCATCTGGCAAAGAAGAACTCAGCATGTATCTGAAATATGTTTAACTAGTAAATGATAACTGGAATATGCTTTGACTTGTTGTTGACATCATTATCTCAGTGGGGTTTTAGGTTTCTAGGGTGACTTTTACACAATGCTGAAGGACAATTTAGTAAACGTTGTGTTTGTAGATAAAGTTTGAGTCTGACCGCTGAGGATTTAAAGGAAGACATCACCTGGTATGGAAACATTAAAGGTGCTTTTTACTCATTTTAACTCATGTTGAAACTGCACAGAGGACAAAGGTCACATACAGTACATACACCAAACACGTCTTCACTGTATGAGCAGAAGTGTGGGAACATTATTGATCTTAGTGTGTGCTGTTAAATGTAAGGTCTATGTTGTCAGTGTTGGGGAGCGAGAGCCAAACAGATGATCAGTTTGTGTCGGGGCGTGTTGGTTTTAACACCAGAGACGTTGAGTTATGGCAAAGAGCAAACAAGTCCAGGATGCTTCAAACAAAGTGTGACAGAACCGGGTCAAACAGCATCTGAACCTGAAACTTGACAGGAGGACCAGTTAGAAGAATCTGTGGAGCCAACGAGCCATACGAGAGTCCTGGTTCGCTGGCTGAGCCTGAACACACCAGAGAATACTAGTATATTCTATTCTCTGGACGTTGCTCCTCTAAGGTTTGGACTAGAAAGTGTGAGAGTGATATCGGTCTTAAACTCACCACTCCCTCCCAGCAGCGTCCTCTCCAGCTCAGCAGCAGTCCAAGTGGCCTCTGCTCGTCAAACCATCCCACCACCATCAGTCTTCAGTCCATCCTCCTCATTTACAGCATCCTCTCTGGGAACATGTCAAACTCTGAGGGACAATGAGAAGTCTTCGTGAGCTTTAGCTGTGGGGATCCCGGCTCCACTCAGGCAAAGGGAGAAGTCTGTTTGTGATCCACAGAAAGCAGCAGACGCCCTCCCCTCGTCGGGGGGCATGTGGTCTGCAGCATCAGTGCGGTGCTCTAAGATCAATGCGTTCTTTCATGCATAGCTCTGTCTCATTGTCCGTTGTGCTTGGCCCGCTGCCTCCAGTCTCATCCCCGCTTGAACATGATGCCAGAGCCAGAACAATCCTCCTGTCTCCACTTCTCTCCACTGTTCAGGTATCTGCTAGTCGTCACGATGCGGTCCACAGCTCTTTATGTCAGTGAACGCAGTAGAGATGAGCGAGGAGGTTCAGAGGGACATAAACCCATCAAATGGTTGTGATCCGAGGGGAGGCAGAGCTGAACCAAAGGTCAGAGACCCGGATGGAGGTCATATAGAGTCTTTGTACTCCTCCTTTATCCTCCACAGAATGATGTCATGTCCCATCGTGGTCACCACCTTCCCTCACATCCCATCTCTGACTCTGGAAGAAGAACGGATGGAAGATTTCAGTCCATGAAGTATGAAAGAAATAGATTAGTCACATTAAAATGGGATCTCTTCCTCCTGGTCTGCATGTTGCATCACGTCTCCCACCTACAGTCATTCCAGCTCATTCATCATCCCCTGACAGACAGCGAGCTCTCTCTGTGCTAATTGGACGCCTGTCTCTGTGTTTGCGCTCATGTTCGTGTGTTTAATCCGTTTTTGATGCCTGTTATCTTTGATGCTTCTTGTCATGTGTTGTTCAGTAAATGAGCAGTGAGAACTGTGAGCTGGTTGTCTGCAGACTGTCTGAAATGATATGCTGACTAACTGTCACAACAATGGGCCACACATGGTCTCAGCCTCTCTCTGAGCCAGATCACGACTTCACTGGACGGTCTCGAGATTTAAAATCTGGCTCTCGGCTTTGAGCGTTGAAGGCTGTAGTGATGGTGATGTCACGTACTGAAGACTGGCATTAAAGGTCCATATCACTTATTCTTTAATCAGATAGTTCCTGATTTAGATCAACATTTCACCATTTCTATTCAGGCAGTAAGGTGTTCCTGTAAGACTTCTTCTATTGACAGTATTTATTGTAATATTTGTGATTAAGAGACGATATGTCTGTACTTACACATGTATACTGTATGTGTATTCTTATATGCTACGATGAGCCCCTCGCTCAGTTTAGGAGGTGTATTTTCTAACTTTATAATATGTGTAACCAGTTGTACCATGGCCACGGACGATACTGAATACAACCTCTACTCCATATTCACTTCATATCTTCATTGTTAAACTTAAACTGTCCTCTGCTCAGACTGCTGTCTCTCAGACACACTTCGTACCAGCTCGGCCGTTCTCCAGATGAGCTGTGCTGCTCTTACAACACAGGGATGATAATATAGAGTTGGGTTTTCATTTATTGACTTTTCTGCATCGAGACGATCTTTCAAGAGAAAATCACGATGCATCTAAGAATTGATTTTTCCTCACCTGTAATTGTAAATCAATACTACCTGAGATCAGCTGTTAGGCTGCAGATTCTCTGGCTTTTATTTCAGCAGCATTTATCTGAAGGTTTTGTAGCACAAAGTTTCCATTCACACCGGAGTTTTGGTCGGAGACGATAACGTTTCTCTCTGAGGAGCCCCGTCACTTCACAAGACACGGGAAACCTCTGTTGGTCTGGAGGAGCTGCAGCAGTTATTTCTGCACAAACGTCCACTGAACATTCACTAGATATTCTCAGAGCTAAACTAACTCTTCTGCAGTGTGGAGTGAGCAGCATGCACGTGAGAGGTAGAGAGAGAGAGAGAGAAGGAGCGCGGTGTGTGAGTGAAGGCAGGCAGAGGAGCAGAGGAGCAGAGACTCCGGTCCTGGAGACCAAAGCTACGGTCTCCCCCGCGTCCTCCGACCGCGGCCAACACTGTTTAACAGCTTCACTAGATACAACCAAGAGGTTTTGGTGCTTCACTGGAGTTTGTGTTGGAGTCTGAGTCTGAACAGCGGAGACACACGAGAGA
>NW_023618474.1:0-17500 GCF_015220745.1 Sebastes umbrosus | reverse complement strand
TCTGTTTGTCTTTGAGTCCTTGTTTCTGTCTCCTGATGTGTTTGTCCTCATTAGAGAGCCCAGGTAGGAGATGGTGTCCATGACGATACTAATGGCAGCATCCTTCCTCTCAGGACTTTGGCCACTCCTCCTCCTCCTCTGCTGCTGGTGTTTGCATAGCGCCTGCCGGATGGTTTCATGCTTAATTGTCCCAATCTGGCGACCGTCGGCGCCCTCGCCGTGTTGCACCTTATTGCGTGGCGAGCTCGCCGTGTTGCACCTTATTGCCTGGCGAGCGTATCTGGAAGGAAGCTAGTGAGCGACTGGACTAATTAGGGCTACTAGGCATTGGCATGGCAACAACAGCAGCGCCGGCCACGGCCAATGTGAACACAGACTGATGGATCAGAATTCAGATCAGGGCCCGTCTGCTGTCGTACAACCGTCCACTGATAACAGAAGAACTCCTGATTCCTCACATCCCCCCCCCCCAGCTCTTCATCTCTCACATGTGTTTATTCAGGCAGTGTAAGCAGACATGATGGGGTCCAGTCCAACTGTTCTACTGACATGCACAACTCAGCGGGAGGCATGTTTCCCCCCCAGATACAAGCCTGGAGAGAGAGATGGCAGACAGCAGGGTATGGAGAGAAGAAGAGAGACAGTTACAGTCAGCAAACATGAGCATGATATGAGAGAGAGGCAGAAATAGAAGGAGATGGAGACAGCTCAGAGACTAAGAGAGAAAATAAAGACAGTTACAGACGTTATATCTCAGCAAACACGACAATGAAGTGTGATGGGTTGGTTTCACACCTCCAGCTGCTGTAAGCACAGTGGATGTGACTAAACATCCACCACTGTGACATGAAGGCTGTCGACCGGCTAGTCTAACGGCTGCTGGCTAATCCCTCGCCGTGCTATCTCTAACAGACGTATATACAGGAGGCCTGAGAAGAAGTGTGTGTGTGTGCCTTGTATTTATGAAGCAGCAGTCATGGACTCGGTGTCTACAGCGGGTTAAGAAGGTTATTTTTGGAGTCATTGGGCAAAAACTCCATGATAACCTTTCAGCATATTCTAGTTCAAGTTGTACCCCAGGGCAGGAGGTTCTCTGGAAAGGGCAACAAATATACAATACAGCCCTCGTCCTGCAGCTCTCCTCTCCTAACACCCCCGACCAGACCAGCACAGGCATGTGCACGTGCAGCGAAGGCTGGCCCGTGTTGTCTGATCCAATAGAAGAGCTACTGGAGCTCAAACTGCTGAAACAGTTAATGCTGGTTCTGATAGAAAGGTGTCAGAACACACAGTGAGGAGCAGTTTGTTGGTACGGGGACCGGTCAGGGTGACCTGATGGGGACTGGTCAGGGTGACCACGCTGACCTCATGTTATGGCTGATCGGTGTATAGCGGCAGTTCTACTGAACTGAGGACTATTGTCCTGTTTTGAGATGACAGACTGTGATTTGAGGCTCTAGCCGGCTACAATACGGGCGAAGCTTCTCAGAGATGGAGATAAAATGTTGTTAATAGTTTAACCATCATGGCTAGTTAAAGTTAAACTATTAGCCAAGTTGCCAACTTTGGGTGAGTTAGACTTGGGCTAACTAAGATGTGTTGTTTCCAACATCAACACAACACGACACTGTTTTATTGAATGTTCTCTGGTAGCCAGAACACCAGAACCTGTCCGACTGATACCAAATGAGCTCCTGACAGCGTGACGCTGCAGCACTCAGTCAGTCACTTTTTACCTCGTTTTGTTTTTTTGTGTTTGAACGTTTCTCTTCTGTGATCGCTGCCCCTTCACGTATACAATAGAACCAGGAAACAGTCTTCGATATCAGAGCGGTTAGCTTTGCGGTGGAATATAACCACTAACAGCTCCTTGTGTTCCCAGAGCTACGACGCATCGGTACAAAGACAGCTACACCGGTCTGTCTTGGATCCAGCCGCTGAGCTCAGCCTCAGCCTGCTTCATGAACCCCCTCAGATCTACCTCTACCTCCACCTCCTTCTTCATCTGCCCTCAGTGATTACGACTTCCTGACTGTTAGATGTGCTCTGATAAACAGGAGGCAGATCTGTCACTAACCCACTCAGCTGATTACCTCCATCACCAGGGTGATGCTAACGGGAGTTACACTCTGACATGCTGCTAATGCTGGGATCAGTTACAGACTTGTAAATCAGAGTTTTATGTATGTATGCGTACTTTTGATTATTGATAATGTCCATCTTGTTGTCGTCTGATAATGAGCTGAATGAATTATTCCCTCAGCACAGAAATAGAAACAGAAACAGAAACAAGGACACATCTGTGCCAGAGCTCAGCTCCTCCTCTGGGACCAACACACCATATCCACCATATCCACCATATACACAATATCCACCATATATACAATATACACCATATCCACCATATCCACCATATCCACAATATACACCATATCCACCATATCCACCATATCCACCATATCCACAATATCCACCATATATACAATATCCACCATATATACAATATACACCATATACACCATATCCACCATATCCACAATATACACCATATCCACCATATCCACCATATCCACCATATCCACAATATCCACCATATATACAATATCCACCATATATACAATATACACCATATCCACCATATCCATCATATCCACCATATCCACCATATCCACCATATACACAATATCCACCATATATACAATATACACCATATCCACCATATCCACCATATCCACCATATCCACAATATCCACCATATATACAATATCCACCATATATACAATATACACCATATCCACCATATCCACCATATCCACCATATACACCATATACACAATATCCACCATATATACAATATACACCATATCCACCATATCCACCATATCCACAATATACACCATATCCACCATATCCACCATATCCACCATATCCACAATATCCACCATATATACAATATCCACCATATATACAATATACACCATATCCACCATATCCACCATATCCACCATATCCACCATATACACAATATACACAATATACACAATATACACCATATCCACCATATACACAATATACACAATATCCACCATATACACAATATCCACCATATCCACCATATCCACCATATCCACCATATCCACAATATCCACCATATCCACCATATCCACCATATCCACCATATACACAATATCCACCATATCCACCATATACACAATATACACCATATCCACCATATCCACCATATCCACAATATACACCATATCCACCATATCCACCATATCCACAATATCCACCATATCCACCATATACACCATATACACAATATACACAATATACACCATATCCACCATATCCACCATATCCACAATATACACAATATACACAATATACACAATATACACCATATCCACCATATCCACCATATATACAATATACACAATATCTAGAGTCTATCTATCTAGAGTCCTGGATATCTGAGTCTTTGAGAACCTGAATGGAGAAGAACCTGTAAAATATGATGTAATGTCTAATGAGTGGTTTCTGTGTGTCTCTGTGTGTCTCTGTGTGTCTCTGTGTGTCTCTGTGTGTCTCTAGACTACCTGTCTCAAGGTGTGGATCTGAGCGGCATCGAGGTGATAGAGAACGACCTGCTGCTGATCAGCAGAGCCCGGCTGGAGGTGGAGAACCAGGCCAAGAGACTGCTGGAGCAGGGCATGGAGATCCAGGTACTAAACAACACTACTATAAAACAACACTAGATAGATGGTCCTGGTTCTGTTGGGCAGCCTGACCTTTGACCCATGGGAAGAAGATAGAAGCCTGGTTCTGTTGGGCAGCTTGACCTTTGACCCATGGGAAGAAGATAGAAGCCTGGTCCATTATGTACCGTCAGCGGTGATAACCTCATTCTAATAATCTGATCTTCTTCAGTTTTACTTTGCTCTATATGCTACCTCAACTTTTCCGCCATTCTCTAACTCTGTATACCGGTCTGGTCTGGTCCGGTCTGGTCTGGTCTGGTCTGGTCCGGTCCGGTCCGGTCCAGTCCGGTGTTGGCTGGCCTAATATCTAACCCACCTCTAGCAGACATACATCTCTTCTCCACTTCTGGCTCCCGTTGAGGACTGCTGGATGTTAATCAGAGTGTTCTGGTTCTGAGGAGTAGCTGGGTCACAGAGAGAAGCATCATACAGTAGTACTACATTAACTCTGGGATTAATCACTACTCTGTGTTTACAGTCTCCAGCAGCATGCAGCTGTTACATCATTATTTATCTGGCTCTGGTGAACATCTGGTGACATCAGGAGCCCGTCCTGTCTGTCATTTCTTCTTCTACTGTTAGTGTTGTGTGGTCAGATGTAGTTAAAGGAAAGGAGCTTCGGTTAGATGGAAGCTGTTGAGCTGTTGGTTGGGAGTTAAACAGAAGAGAGATGAGCACGTTGTGTATGTGTCCTCCTGTAAAGTACATGTGAGAGAGGGAGCACATGTGAGCTCTGCTAACCTTCATCTGCCCCAGAAAGCCTCGTTCTCAGGGGGACGGTGTCCCAGTAAAGACGCTGTGCTCTTCCCTCTGTGTGTGTGCGTGCGTGCGTGCGTGCGTGCGTGCGTGCGTGCGTGCGTGCGTGCGAGCGAGCGAGCGCGCGCGCGCGTGCGTGACAGTCTGTTCAGTGTCCACGCTGAAATATCACCAGAGTCCAGAAGAGAGTTGTAGCTTCAGCCCGTAGAGCAGCTTCAGCCCGTAGAGCAGCTTCAGCTCGTAGAGCAGCTTCAGCCCGTAGAGCAGCTTCAGCCCGTAGAGCAGCTTCAGCCCGTAGAGCAGCTTCAGCCCGTAGAGCAGCTTCAGCCCGTAGAGCAGCTTCAGCTCGTAGAGCAGCTTCAGCCCGTAGAGCAGCTGAAGCTCGTAGAGCAGCTTCAGCTCGTAGAGCAGCTTCAGCCCGTAGAGCAGCTTCAGCTCGTAGAGCAGCTTCAGCCCGTAGAGCAGCTTCAGCTCGTAGAGCAGCTTCAGCTCGTAGAGCAGCTTCAGCTCGTAGAGCAGCTTCAGCCCGTAGAGCAGCTTCAGCCCGTAGAACAGCTTCAGCCCGTAGAGCAGCTTCAGCTCGTAGAGCAGCTTCAGCCCGTAGAGCAGCTTCAGCCCGTAGAGCAGCTGAAGCCCGTAGAGCAGCTTCAGCTCGTAGAGCAGCTTCAGCCCGTAGAGCAGCTGAAGCTCGTAGAGCAGCTGAAGCTCGTAGAGCAGCTTCAGCACGTAGAGCAGCTTCAGCTCGTAGAGCAGCTGAAGCTCGTAGAGCAGCTTCAGCCCGTAGAGCAGCTGAAGCCCGTAGAGCAGCTGAAGCCCGTGGAGCAGCTGAAGCTCGTAGAGAGATGTTAAGGTTTTCACGTCTTATCTTTAGATGCTTTGATATTTGTGTCTGGATTTGGTTCCGCTTCATGTTGATGCTTCCACTACCCATAATGCAACTCAGCAGCATCTTTCATTGGACCAGTCCTTCTTGGTGAACGCCTCCTGCATCCTGCATGATTCCACATCCAGAGTTCACAGCACAGGCTTTCTGTTCTGATGACATCATCAGGGGTCCATGTTAGACTGTAGAGCTCCTTCAGAGCCAGAGGAGACAGTACAGATGTTTTCAAAGGCTGGTATTCCTCACCGTGAGCACACGGAGGAGAACCAGTGGAGAGAGTGGAACATCAAACACATGAGACATTTCACTAGAATATGAGGAACTAGACCTACAGGTCAGGTAGAATAGAATAAAGGTAAATAAAGTCAAATGTTCAGTGTGTACTAGTTCTTGACATTATTAGGGCTGATAATAACTGATGATTATTTAGTGGATTTAATATCTATATATATATGTATATATAGGAGGATAGGAAGAGGATAGAAGAAGGATAGAAGAAGGATTTAGGATGAAGAGAAGACTGTAACAGTGAAATGTGTTGACATTTAGACGGGTTGGTATTTACCTCCACGGGGCTGATTAGAATATTAGAATATCGCCTCATGTCATTTATTTACTGACATTTTAAAAGCGACAAAAAAAAAACAGAATTACAGAAACGTGGTCTCTCAGACAGATTAATATAATAATGTTGAGACTGTCAGGAGGCTTCTGCTGAAGCTGCTGCTGCTGAAGCTGCTGCTGCTGAAACTTCTGCTGAAGCTGCTGCTGCTGAAGCTGCTGCTGCTGAAGCTGCTGCTGCTGCTGAAGCTGCTGCTGAAGCTGCTGCTGCTGAAGCTGCTGCTGCTGAAACTTCTGCTGAAGCTGCTGCTGCTGAAGCTGCTGCTGCTGCTGAAGCTGCTGCTGCTGAAGCTGCTGCTGCTGAAGCTGCTGCTGCTGAAACTTCTGCTGAAGCTGCTGCTGCTGAAGCTGCTGATGCTAAAGCTGCTGCTGAAGCTGCTGCTGCTGAAGCTGCTGCTGCTGAAGCTGCTGCTGCTGAAGCTGCTGCTGCTAAAGCTGCTGCTGAAGCTGCTGCTGCTGAAGCTGCTGCTGCTGAAGCTGCTGAAGCTGCTGAAGCTGCTGCTGGATGACTCACAGACTCACTACAGGCAGTATTTAGAAGGTCTGACATGTTTTACAAAGTGTGTACAGTTTCCATTATTACCTACCGCTTCACTGAAGATGACGTTGTCAGTCATCACATGATGTAGTAGTAGTAGTAGTAGTAGTAGCAGTATTAGTAGTAGCAGTATTAGTAGTAGTAGTATTAGTAGTAGTAGTATTAGTAGTAGTAGTAGTAGTACTGTCCCTGCTGATCAGTAGTCAGTCTGTGAACAGTGATGTGTTGGAACAGGACACTCAGACAGTATGTGGGTGTAATAATACATGATGAACTACAGGCTCTTAGTTTGAGATGTTGTATGAGTTTATTAAAGACCTGCAGCAGAAACTCTGATCATGTAACTGTACCTGTGTGGAAGGACTGGGCCATACCACTACATATGGTTTGGATACGATAGATAGGATGGAAAAAATACACACACACACATATATATGTATATATATATATGTATATACATATATATGCATATATATGTATATACATATATATATACATATATATTAAGTATACATATATATATATATATATGTATATGTATATGTATATATATATATATATATATATATATATATATACGTATATATATGTATATGTATATATATATATATATATATATATATATACGTATATATACATATATATATTAAGTATACATATATATATATATATATATATCTACTCCTATATGTATTTTTACCCTGACTCCTGCTGGAGCAGCGTTGGCTAGCAGCTTCTGTCTCTGTGTTATTAGTGTGTCCGTACAAAGCTCTAGAGACTCACACACACACACACTATGTACTGTACTGTACACACTCACACACACACACACACACACACGCACACACACACACTATGTACTGTACTGTACACACACACACACACACACACACACACACACACACACTATGTACTGTACTGTACACACTCACACACACACACACACACACACACACACACACACACACACACACTATGTACTGTACTGTACACACACACACACACACACTATGTACTGTACTGTACTGTACACACACACATATATAGTTGTTATGATGATGATGTAATCAGTTGGACGTGCTGCCGGGGATCTGGATCAGTGGGAGCCAGTTTCAACTCAGCAGAGACCCTTTAGTCCATCTGTTGAGTGGGAGCTCCACTGACTCCTCCTGTCCTCTCCTCCTTCCTCCTGTCCTCTCCTCTCCTCCTTCCTCCTGTCCTCTCCTCTCCTCCTTCCTCCTGTCCTCTCTCCTCCTTCCTCCTGTCCTCTCTCCTCCTTCCTCCTGTCCTCTCCTCCTTCCTCCTGTCCTCTCTCCTCCTTCCTCCTGTCCTCTCTCCTCCTTCCTCCTGTCCTCTCTCCTCCTTCCTCCTGTCCTCACTCCTCCTTCCTCCTGTCCTCTCTCCTCCTTCCTCCTGTCCTCTCTCCTCCTTCCTCCTGTCCTCTCCTCCTTCCTCCTGTCCTCTCCTCCTTCCTCCTGTCCTCTCCTCTCCTCCTTCCTCCTGTCCTCTCCTCCTTCCTCCTGTCCTCTCTCCTCCTTCCTCCTGTCCTCTCCTCCTTCCTCCTCTCAAACATCTCCACACAAATATAAAATAGCAGCATCCACAGTGTAGCCAGATATAACAGTTATAAGAAATATAAGAGATATAAGGGATATGAGAGATATAAGAGATATAAGGGATATAAGGGATATGAGGGATATAAGGGATATAAGGGATATAAGGGATATAAGGGATATGAGGGATATAAGGGATATAAGGGATATAAGGGATATAAGGCAGTGTGTGCAGAGCCTCCTCTGCTCCGTGTTCTCTCATTAAATCAGTGGTAGGTGTATTTTTAGCTGCTGCTGTCACCTCCATCCTCTCTGGTAAACTGAGTGTGAAACTACTAGACTGTCTACGTTAAGATGATTTTATACTGTTCAAACATTCACCTCCGTCCTCTCCGTCCTCTCCGTCCTCTCTGTCCTCTCTGTCCTCTCCGTCCTCTCCGTCCTCTCTGTCCTCTCCGTCCTCTCCGTCCTCTCCGTCCTCTCTGTCCTCTCCGTCCTCTCCGTCCTCTCCGTCCTCTCTGTCCTCTCTGGTAAACTGAGTGTGAAGCTACTAGACTATCTACATTAGGATGATTTTATACCTCTCTCTCTCCCCCCCCCTTCTGTCGGTCAGAACCCGACCCAGGTGGGCACGGCCCTGCAGGTCTTCTATAACCTGGGCAGTCTGAGAGAGACCATCGGTTCTGTGGTGGGGGGTTACCGGACCACCATACAGGACAACATCACCGGTGCTCTGGACATCAAGGGCCTGACCCAGCCGTCCAACCCCCGAGGTGAGACCCCAGGAGGACGAGCTTCTTCTCTACACACAGACAGAGAGACGTTGTCCTCATTTCACACAATGGTAGTTTATAATGTGACCCAGTTCATGAGTTGATTTGAAATAGATTATGATTCTACCGGGCCTCTCCTCAGAGAGTAGTCCCTTCTGGAGGGAGGCCGTGGGTTATTCTCATGGCTCACATCCTTCCTGATAAGCTGCCCTGACTAGGCTCAGGATTCGTCCTCTGGCGTTTTACAGGACAGTTTCTGGTGAATTTGTGCCCTCAGGTGCACCAGGCAGAGCGGTGCTGCCGACACCGGGCCACACAGCGGCTTTCCGGGCCGCTCTGTGGACCAACCTGGAGAAACTGATGGACCAGATCTGTGCTGCATGCAGACAGGTAGGCAGCTCCCTGACCGAACCCTAACCCTAACCCAGCACTGACTGACCATACCCTAACCCTAACCCTAACCCAGCTCCCTGACACCACTGATGGACCGTACCCTGACCCTGACCCTAACCCTAACCCAACAGCAGGACTGATGAATCAGCTGTTCTGATGTCTTCCAGGTGCAACATCTGCAGAAGGTCCTGATGAAGAAGAGAGACCCTGTAACTCATGTGTGCTTCATCGATGAGATCAACAAGGTGGGTGGGCACCACGGCTCTGGATTTATAATATACAAAATCATTTATAGTAATAGTAATAATAATAGTAAGAATTACAGCTGCAATCAGGACAACAGGCTCCAGTCTGGCCATGGAGTTCTTAAAGAATAGAAAATATGAGTTTTAGTATTCTCACAATCAATATAAAATATCCAGACACATTCATGTCTCTAAGTCCCATCAGGTCCACCTTCCACAGCAGACCGGTATCACCTGACCTCAGGTTGTCTCTGTGTACATTAGCATGTATTCATCTGATGAATCACACCTTTGTTAGACCATGGAAGCACAGTTTAGAGTTCAAGGTGTGTTTCCAGGTGTTGAGGCGTTCTATAGTAGTAGTATAGTATAAAACCTGTAGTGTCTCCAGAGGGAGCTGTGGGAAGTCTGAAGACTACAAGTTAGAAAGAAGAGAAAGATGTGGAGTTACAAAGAAGTGATCTGACCACATCTCCTGGACATTAGAATATTGTATTAAGACAGAGCCTTTAACAGCAAATATAACAATGTAGCAGGTATCAGCAGGTATCAGCAGACAGCAGCAGGTAGCAGCAGGTATCAGCAGGTAGCAGCAGGCAGCAGCAGGTATCAGCAGGTAGCAGGCAGCAGCAGGCATCAACAGGTAGCAGGTATCAGCAGGTATCAGCAGGTAGCAGGCAGCAGCAGGTATCAGCAGGTAGCAGGCAGCAGCAGGCATCAACAGGTAGCAGGTATCAGCAGGTATCAGCAGACAGCAGCAGGTAGCAGCAGGCAGCAGCAGGTATCAGCAGGTAGCAGCAGGCAGCAGCAGGTATCAGCAGGTAGCAGCAGGCAGCAGCAGGCAGCAGCAGCAGGCAGCAGCAGGTATCAGCAGGCAGCAGCAGGCAGCAGCAGGCAGCAGCAGCAGGCAGCAGCAGGCATCAACAGGTAGCAGGTATCAGCAGGCAGCAGCAGACAGCAGCAGGTAGCAGCAGGCAGCAGCAGGCAGCAGGCAGCAGCAGGCAGCAGCAGGTAGCAGGCAGCAGCAGACAGCAGCAGGTAGCAGGCAGCAGGCAGCAGCAGGCAGCAGCAGGTAGCAGCAGGCAGCAGCAGGTAGCAGGCAGCAGCAGACAGCAGCAGGTAGCAGGCAGCAGGTAGCAGCAGGCAGCAGCAGGTAGCAGGCAGCAGGCAGCAGGCAGCAGCAGGCAGCAGCAGACAGCAGCAGGTAGCAGCAGGTAGCAGGCAGCAGGCAGCAGCAGGCAGCAGCAGACAGCAGCAGGTAGCAGGCAGCAGCAGGCAGCAGCAGACAGCAGCAGGTAGCAGGCAGCAGCAGACAGCAGCAGGCAGCAGCAGGCAGCAGCAGACAGCAGCAGGCAGCAGCAGGTAGCAGGCAGCAGGCAGCAGTAGACAGCAGCAGGTAGCAGCAGGTAGCAGGCAGCAGGCAGCAGCAGGCAGCAGCAGGTAGCAGGCAGCAGCAGGCAGCAGCAGACAGCGGCAGGTAGCAGGCAGCAGCAGCAGGCAGCAGCAGACAGCAGCAGGTAGCAGCAGGCAGCAGCAGGCAGCAGACAGCAGCAGACAGCAGCAGGCAGCAGCAGGTAGCAGGTAGCAGCAGGCAGCAGCAGGCAGCAGCAGACAGCAGCAGGTAGCAGGCAGCAGCAGGCAGCAGCAGGCAGCAGCAGGTAGCAGCAGGCAGCAGCAGGTAGCAGCAGGTAGCAGCAGGCAGCAGCAGGCAGCAGCAGGCAGCAGGCGGCAGCAGCAGGCAGCAGCAGGTAGCAGCAGGTAGCAGCAGGCAGCAGCAGGCAGCAGGCAGCAGCAGCAGACAGCAGCAGGTAGCAGGCAGCAGCAGGTAGCAGCAGGTAGCAGCAGGCAGCAGCAGGCAGCAGCAGGCAGCAGGCGGCAGCAGCAGGCAGCAGCAGGTATCAACAGGTAGCAGGTATCAGCAGGTATCAGCAGGTAGCAGCCCCGGGGCCCGCTCCCTTCATGGTAGTAATAGTATCAATAGTAATCATGGCAGTCATTAACACATCATCAGCGTCTCACTCTCTCTTTCCTCACACAAACCTCGTTGTACGAGTCAGAGCGGGAGGCTGTTGCTATGGAAACAAAGCTCTCACCAATTACCCAGAGATGGAGGTGTGAGCTGGAGACCTAATGACATGTCTAAATGCAACGGTCCTCAGCAGAGCAGCACACACATGAGCCTGCTGCCAGAGCAGCTGCATCCAGATCAGTCTGATCACACTGGAGGAGGAGATGAGGAGCATTCAGACTGGAGCTAGAGGTCATTGAGAGGAAGCACACTGTTGTCTAAAACATCATGGAGTGCTGTAGCGTTGTGAACTAACGGGCCCAGACCAAACCAGAAGAAGAAGCTCCGCAACAAAAGCATCTGTTGAAACTGATTATTTTATTGCTCTTCAGATCAGATCAAGAGTATTCACTTCAGCTATTAGTGTTGTTTAATATGCAGCTCTCCCATCCTGAGTCCATGTTTCAGCTCCCACCCCGAGACCACGTTTCAGCTCCCATCCTGAGACCACGTTTCAGCTCCCATCCTGAGACCACGTTTCAGCTCTCCCACCCTGAGACCACGTTTCAGCTCCCATCCTGAGACCACGTTTCAGCTCCCATCCTGAGACCACGTTTCAGCTCCCATCCTGAGACCACGTTTCAGCTCCCATCCTGAGACCACGTTTTCTTGTCTCCATCTGAACTGCTGATGTCCTCGTTCATCTCTCTATAGTGCGTTCAGACGCTGAGCTCTCAGCTACTAAAGGATCAGTATTGTGTGTTTACTGAAGGTTGTGTGTTTGTCTCTGGTGTCTCCTGATGACAGGACGGTCAGCCTGATCTCCTCTACACCTTCTGGACTGATGTCACCAGCACACTGAGTGAGGAGTTCCACAGAGCAACTGAAGGTAACTCAACTAACCTTAATGTTGGCTTTATGAGGGAATCTCTTCAGGAAGAAAGAGTGCGTGCGTGTGTCTGTCTTATATCACTGATTGTCTCAGTTTTCTTCTTCCTCTGATCCTTCAGTCTTTGTCTTCGTGGTTGATTAAATGATGGTTTTCTGTATTTCTCGGAGAGTATCTGAAGCTGTAGTCTGATAGTAGTAGATATGTAATGAGGTGTCTGTGTTGTCTCTGCAGCTTCGTCCTTCCTGAAGCAGGCCTTTGAAGGAGAGTATCTGAAGCTGTAGTCTGATAGTAGATATGTAATGAGATGGTTTCTGTGTTGTCTCTGCAGCCTCGTCCTTCCTGAAGCAGGCCTTTGAAGGAGAGTATCCGAAGCTGCTGCGACTGTACAACGAGCTGTGGCGCCGCCTGCAGCAGTACAGCGCCAGCCTGCAGGGGGCGCTGATGAGCAGCGGAGGAATGGACGCGTCTCTGGACATCACGGCCACGGAGACGGACAGCCAGGACCTCTTCACACACGGAAAACAGGACTACAAGTGAGCAGCCAATCAGAGTCAGCTCAGGGTCCCACCCTGGGATCACATCTGCAGGCTGGAGGAGGTTCTCTGAGCTTTACGTAGTTCAGATTAACTCTTTAGTCACAAGTTGAGCTCTCAGTGAACGAGCTCCTCTAAAGGCTGGATCAGCTCCCGAGCCCAGTTCTGCTCAGCTCCAGTCATGACATCATGCTGGTTGCTTCCATTTATCTGCACTTGAAGTGCTCCATATGTCAGCACAGATATTCTATCCAGTTAGAGGATCTTATATAAATCATTATGAGACAATCAGTAGATGGTAGTAGATCATTAAACCATGAGACAATAGATAGATGGTAGTAGATCATTAAACCATGAGACAATAGATAGATGATAGTAGATCATTAAACTGTGAGACAATAGATAGATGGTAGTAGATCATTAAACTGTGAGACAATAGATAGATGGTAGTAGATCATTAAACCATGAGACAGTAAATAGATGATAGTAGATCATTAAACCATGAGACAGTAAATAGATGGTAGTAGATCATTAAACCATGAGACAATAGATAGATGGTAGTAGATCATTAAACCATGAGACAATAGATAGATGGTAGTAGATCATTAAACTGTGAGACAGTAAATAGATGATAGTAGATCATTAAACCATGAGACAGTAAATAGATGGTAGTAGATCATTAAACCATGAGACAATAGATAGATGGTAGTAGATCATTAAACTGTGAGACAATAGATAGATGGTAGTAGATCATTAAACCATGAGACAATAGATAGATGATAGTAGATCATTAAACCATGAGACAGTAAATAGATGATAGTAGATCATTAAACCATGAGACAGTAAATAGATGGTAGTAGATCATTAAACCATGAGACAATAGATAGATGGTAGTAGATCATTAAACCATGAGACAATAGATAGATGATAGTAGATCATTAAACCATGAGACAGTAAATAGATGGTAGTAGATCATTAAACCATGAGACAGTAAATAGATGGTAGTAGATCATTAAACCATGAGACAGTAAATAGATGGTAGTAGATCATTAAACCATGAGACAGTAAATAGATGGTAGTAGATCATTAAACCATGAGACAATAGATAGATGGTAGTAGATCATTGATAGATTGATAGATTTGTTCTGTTAAGTGATGCTATTTTGTGACCTGACTGCTGATGTCTCTGTTATCTGTTATCTGTCAGGTACTGATGATGGTTGATGAAGCTTCTCTTGTCTGTTAATATGTGACCGTGCATCAGTTCTTCATGTGTCTCTCTGCAGCCCAGAGAAGGCTCTGAAGGACTCTCTGCAGCTGTACGAGGCAGCCTACCTGTCCAAGTCCCTCTCTCGCCTGTTTGATCCCATCAACCTGGTGTTCCCCATGAGCGGACGCAACCCGCCCTCCAACGACGAGCTGGACAGCATCATCAAGACCATCAGCAGGTTAGAACCACGCAGTACATGCTCACCATCAGCAGGTTAGCAACAGGTCAAACAAGGTCAAACAAGGTCAAAGGTCGACTGTATTATGAGCATGTCTTCTGTGTGTGTCTGCAGTGAGCTGAACGTAGCATCAGTAGATCCTAACCTCTCTCTGGCCGTCTCCAAGAACGCTGCCAAGACCGTCCAGCTCTTCTGTGTCAAGAGTGAGCAGCTGGTGAGTACAGCGTTGTGTGTGTGTGTGTGTGTGTGTGTGTGTGTGTGTGTGTACAGCATTGTGTGTGTGTGTGTGTGTGTGTACAGCATTGTGTGTGTCCTGTCTACATAACGTGCACTGCCTCTCTGTGTGTCTGCAGCTGTGCACTCAGGGTGATGCCAGTCAGGTGATCGGTCCGTTAACGGAGGGCCAGAGGAGGAACGTCGCTGTGGTCAACTCCCTCTACCGTCTGCAGCAGGCCGTCTCCAAGGTAGGACGCCGTCTGTCCCTCTGTCTGCTGGACAGATGTGTCTGCTGGACAGATTTGTTCATTCATATCAACAATGATGATCACCCAGCTCTCTACCTGTGTGACTGGACTGTGTTTGAATCAGTGTCTCAGATGTGTTTGATTCTGTGATGTGGATCACTCTGAGCTGTATTTATGTCTGAAAGGTATAAATAAAGTTCATTATTATTATTTGCTGTGTTTGCAGATGATCTCAGGGTTGGGATCGTGTCCTCCGGTGGCTGCAGAGGCTCTCTCTTCTTCTCTGGAGGTAACGCAGCAAACTGCTCTTTCATTCATATTCTCTGATATCTTCAGGTATGCTGCTAGTCCAGCTGTTAGTCCAGCTGCTAGTCCAGCTGCTAGTCCAGCTGCTAGTTCAGCTGCTAGTCCAGCTGCTAGTTCAGCTGCTAGTCCAGCTGCTAGTCCAGCTGCTAGTTCAGCTGCTAGTCCAGCTGTTAGTCCAGCTGCTAGTCCAGCTGCTAGTCCAGCTGCTAGTTCAGCTGCTAGTCCAGCTGCTAGTCCAGCTGCTAGTTCAGCTGCTAGTCCAGCTGTTAGTCCAGCTGCTAGTCCAGCTGCTAGTTCAGCTGCTAGTCCAGCTGTTAGTCCAGCTGTTAGTCCAGCTGCTAGTCCAGCTGCTAGTTCAGCTGCTAGTCCAGCTGCTAGTCCAGCTGTTAGTCCAGCTGTTAGTCCAGCTGCTAGTTCAGCTGCTAGTCCAGCTGCTAGTTAACAACAACAAGACACACATTATTATTCTACTACGCCTGCTAAAGGGAAGTTTGATGAAGGGAATCTATCTGCAGCTACACACACACACACACACACACACACACACACAGTCTGGAGGTAGCTGGTTGTGGAGGAGGTGAGATTTGGTTGCTTCTGCTCTCTACAGGATGTGACATCACAGATTGTGTCCCTCTCCTCTTGTTGTGATTCAGGGAGTCCAGGTCCTGATGAGCAGCGCCGTGCAGCCTCTCCTGCAGTCAGTGAGCGACTCCATCGAGGCCATCATCATCACGCTGCACCAGGAGGACTTCTCAGGGTGAGCAACATTCAGCCGGTTCTGGTTCCTCCTCCAGGGGTCTGGGATCAGTTCAGGAACTCTGGATGATGTTTAGTTCCTCAATGATAGTTCCTGTCTTCCAAAGAGTCCCAGATCCCTGGAGGAGGAGCAGTTCCTCCTCCAGGGATCTGGGATCAGTTCAGGAACTCATCTACTGTGTGTTTGGACGAAGGTTGGATTTGTTCTTCAGAAGCAGTGGAAAAGCAACTTTTTGTTCCTTGATGTGTTCTTCCGGTTCCACAGTTCCTGGAGCGGTCAAATGGTTCTCTGTTAGCTGTTTACACCTCAGCCCGACCGGTACTGGATATCTGAGGCTCTGACCCATATCCACATCTGGGAGATAAACATTTTGACTAATGATGAATCAGCACATAGTTTATTTATTCTGTATTACTGTGATTGTGTTTCCTGCTGAGGACAGACAGAACATCATGAGGATCCAGATCCACAGTTCCTCTGGAGGACATCATCCTTCACTTGTTCTTATTCAGGATGTCAGGGTTAATACTGAATACAGATCTGGACGTCCTCAAACCGTCGTTCTTTACCTGGGGGGGGGGGCATCACCAGTGTGTTCTGTGTGCAGTATTTTAATGTCATTAAATGTGTGTGTCTGTGTGTGCGTGTGCGTGCGCGTGTGTGTGTGCGTGCGCTGCAGGCCTCTGTCCAGCCCCGATAAGCCAGATGTTCCGTGCTCTCTGTACATGAAGGAGCTGCAGGGCTTCATCTCCAGAGTGATGGCCGACTACTTCAGACACTTCCAGTGTGTGGACTTCATCTACGAGAGCACCGAGGCCATCGCCCAGAGAGCCATCGAGCTGTTCGTACGCCACACCTCCCTGCAGCGCCCCCTGGGGGAGGGAGGCAAGATGAGGCTGGCTGCTGACTTCGCTCAGGTGAGGGACAGACAGCTCTCTGAGGCAGCTCTTACTCCATATATACATACATATATAGATACATACATATATACATATATACATAAATATATATAAATACAGTATATAAACGGAGGTGACTGACCAGTGTGATGTCTGTCTGTCTGTCTGTCTGTCTGTCTGTCTGTCTGTCTGTCTGTGTGTCTGTCTGTCTGTCTGTCTGTCTGTCTGTGTGTCAGATGGAGTTGGCTGTAGCTCCTCTCTGCAGGAGAGTCTCTGATCTGGGGAAACCGTACAGGATGCTGCGCTCCTTCAGGTGTGTATGCTGCTCTCATCACATCATTCAGAGGAAGAGGAGGGATCTTCATCCTCTCAGTAGAGATACTGTGAGGTGTCTTCATCCAGAACCAGAGTCTAGTTCAGGTCCAGTTCAGATGAAACCAGATCATGAACAACAGAACTTCTAGATGATCTGTAGTTAATGTGGTGAAACATGGAGAGACACCAGGACGGTCCTCTCAGCTGGACTGGGTCCATTATACACTAGATTACATTCTGTTCTGTTCTACTCTACTCTACTGTGTTCTACTGTGTTCTACTCTACTCTACTGTGTTCTACTGTGTTCTACTGTGTTCTACTGTGTGTTGTGTGTTGTGTGTTGTTCTACAGTGT
>NW_023618473.1:37500-40000 GCF_015220745.1 Sebastes umbrosus | reverse complement strand
CAAAAAAAAGATGAAATGTAATTTATTATTTCCACTCCTGCAGTTACAGCAACAAGCGCTGATGAAAAAAAAAGAGCAGACAGACATGAAAACCACATTTTCCTCCAGTCAACAATCTATATATACACTCACATCCCCGACTCCACGGTGATCTCTTAAGACTGCAGGGAGAACAAGATTAGAAAGCAGAGACGGGGAATTATACCATAATGACATGCTAAACACATGTTCACACATACAGGCAACACGCTGCATCACATATCGCCATCAACCTGTCGCTTTCTTCTTCATCTTCTTCTTTTTCAGTTTCATTTTATAATCACAACCCCATGTTTGTTTTTGCCAGCTGTAATGTTAATTATAATGTGACACTGCACCCGATTAGACTAATTACTACATCTCTGATTACTACATCTCTAATTACTACATCTCTAATTACTACATCTCTGATTACTACATCTCTGATTACTACATCTCTGATTACATCTCTGATTACTACATCTCTGATTACTACATCTCTAATTACTACATCTCTGATTACTACATCTCTGATTACTACATCTCTAATTACTACATCTCTGATTACTACATCTCTAATTACTACATCTCTAATTACTACATCTCTGATTACTACATCTCTGATTACTACATCTCTAATTACTACATCTCTGATTACTACATCTCTAATTACTACATCTCTGATTACTACATCTCTAATTACTACATCTCTGATTACTACATCTCTGATTACTACATCTCTGATTACTACATCTCTAATTACTACATCTCTGATTACTACATCTCTGATTACATCTCTGATTACTACATCTCTGATTACTACATCTCTAATTACTACATCTCTGATTACTACATCTCTAATTACTACATCTCTGATTACTACATCTCTAATTACTACATCTCTGATTACTACATCTCTGATTACTACATCTCTAATTACTACATCTCTGATTACTACATCTCTGATTACTACATCTCTAATTACTACATCTCTAATTACTACATCTATTTCTGTTCCACTAGCTTTTCTCCATCTCCTCCGTCCCGCCGCTCCTCACCAATCCCGCCCCCACAGCCCCTCAGCCAATCACAACCAGGGAAAGTGACATGACACATAAACAACCAATTACAGACAATTAAATTAACCAATATAGGTTGTACTCAAAGTAAACCACCTGCTCACCAAGTACACTGCAACCAACCTATTTAAAGTTACACAACATACTGTGTGTTTATATTGATCTAAACATGTAAATATCAACATACTGTGTGTTTATATTGATCTAAACATGTAAATATCAACATACTGTGTGTTTATATTGATCTAAACATGTAAATATCAACATACTGTGTGTTTATATTGATCTGAACATGTAAATATTAACATACTGTGTGTTTATATTGATCTGAACATGTAAATATCAACATACTGTGTGTTTATATTGATCTAAACATGTAAATATTAACATACTGTGTGTTTATATTGATCTGAACATGTAAATATTAACATACTGTGTGTTTATATTGATCTGAACATGTAAATATTAACATACTGTGTGTTTATATTGATCTGAACATGTAAATATCAACATACTGTGTGTTTATATTGATCTGAACATGTAAATATCAACATACTGTGTGTTTATATTGATCTGAACGTGTAAATATTAACCAAAACATATTTATTCTGAGCAGAACCAGCAGGAAACTGGTAGTAGACCAGGAAATCAGCCAACATGGAAATCAGGGGCAGGACAACTTGCCCTGGGGCAACAATTAGTTTTGATTTTCCAGCTCCGATGAAGATCGGGCTAGGGTTAGGTTTCAAGCCTCAGGGCCATATTTTAACCATTATATGCTATTTCAGCATATAATTATTAAATAAAGTTTATAATAAAGTAATTTTCGATACTTTTGGAGGTAAATATTGGAGTAATTTGGCAGTAATTCCAAAGACATTTCAAATAGTCCTAATTACCATGAAATTTGCGAACCCGTAAAATGAAGTGTTACCAAAAAGTTTTAAAGAAGCAGAAAGAAAAAACACTTCAGAGTCTTTTTGTTCAAGTTAATTTTATTTGTGAAAGCAGTAAAGAAATAAAGAAAGTTAAACCCAACGACGACATCTGTAGATGAAGACTTGTAGTTTATCTATATGGATATAATCTATATTATGGATATAAAATGCACCTCTAACAGGATATCCCCAAAATGATCTTCAAGACTACAATAATTATATATTCTTATAATCTCACCACAGCTTAATTAAGCATAGAAAATATTACAGAAGACTTTAAAGGCTCGATTAAAACTAATAATAATTCTAACTCAACGGACCCGACACATTACAATCTTTATAGTGTAAATTCGATCAGAAACAACAAGTAGTACCATCAGAACTAGCTCTACTTTTCAATTATTCTACAGTAAGTCAATAATTAATTAACCTGCACCCTCACACATTTAGTAATATCTGTTAGAA
>NW_023618473.1:27500-30000 GCF_015220745.1 Sebastes umbrosus | reverse complement strand
AATCAAAGTTGTATTTTTAGATCATATAGTTATAGTGGTATGAGCTCTTTTTTTGACCAGTGCTTTATGAGCTGGTTTAAAGACTGTATGTACTGCATACTGCATACTGCATACTGCATACTACTCAGGAACGCAGTATGCAGTATGTACTGTATACTGCATACTGCATACTGCTCAGGAATGCAGTATGCAGTATGTACTGTATACTGCATACTGCATACTGCTCAGGAACGCAGTATGCTGAATGTACTGTATACTGCATACTGCATACTACTCAGGAACGCAGTATGCAGTATGTACTGTATACTGCATACTGCATACTACTCAGGAACGCAGTATGCAGTATGTACTGTATACTGCATACTGCATACTACTCAGGAAGGCAGTATGCAGTATGTACTGTATACTGCATACTGCATACTGCATACAACTCAGGAACGTAGTATGCAGAATGTACTGTATACTGCATACTGCATACTGCATACAACTCAGGAACGCAGTATGCAGAATGTACTGTATACTGCATACTGCATACTACTCAGGAACGCAGTATGCAGTATGTACTGTATACTGCATATTACTCAGGAACGCAGTATGCAGTATATACTGTATACTGCATACTGCATACTACTCAGGAACGCAGTATGCAGTATGTACTGTATACTGCATACTGCATACTACTCAGGAACGCAGTATGCAGTATGTAGTATGTACTGTATACTGCATACTGCATACTACTCAGGAACGCAGTATGCAGTATGTACTGTATACTGCATACTGCATACTACTCAGGAACGCAGTATGCAGTATGCAGAATGTACTGTATACTGCATACTGCATACTACTCAGGAACGCAGTATGCAGTATGTACTGTATACTGCATACTACTCAGGAACGCAGTATGCAGTATATACTGTATACTGCATACTGCATACTACTCAGGAACGCAGTATGCAGTATGTACTGTATACTGCATACTGCATACTACTCAGGAACGCAGTATGCAGTATGTACTGTATACTGCATACTACTCAGGAACGCAGTATGCAGTATGTACTGTATACTGCATACTGCATACCACTCAGGAACGCAGTATGCAGTATGTACTGTATACTGCATACTGCATACTACTCAGGAACGCAGTATGCAGTATGTACTGTATACTGCATACTGCATACTACTCAGGAAGGCAGTATGCAGTATGTACTGTATACTGCATACTGCATACTACTCAGGAACGCAGTATGCAGTATGTACTGTATACTGCATACTGCATACTACTCAGGAACGCAGTATGCAGTATGTACTGTATACTGCATACTACTCAGGAACGCAGTATGCAGTATGTACTGAATACTGCATACTGCATACCACTCAGGAACTCAGTATGCAGTATATACTGTATACTGCATACTGCGTTTGTCAGTAGTATGCAGTAGGCGGTTTCAAATACAGCCTTTGTGTCACTGCATCTGTTTTATTTTTCTCACTTAAAGTCAAAGAGACACCGGCTGAGTCCCGTCGGCACAACTCTCTCTCTTGGGGTCATGTGATGTCGTACTCCTTTGTTGTATTCGATGTGTGTTTTATTTCATGTTAATGTTTGTTGTATTTCATGTCTGTTATATATTTGTTTGTTTGTTGTTATATGTGACATTTGTTAGGGCTTGAGCACAAAAGTGCGAGGAACTTATTGTTTTTGTAGAGATTATTATTCACAATGCATTGTTTGAGGGGCTTGGTATACTCGAAAATTGGCAAACACTTAAGAACTGGTGAAAATGTGTAATTCATGCAGTGATTGGGTTCGAACCTTTTAGAAGATTCAACAGATCGATCTCAAATTGTGTCAGCAGAATTTCAAGACCTTCACAATGCCAGACTGCAAAGTCATAGCTTTTTTTATATGTTATATTTGTTATATTTAGTTTTTCATAGGTTGTATTTGTTATATAATTTGTTTGTTTTAAGTTATGGTTGTTATATATAGTTTTTTATATGTAATATTTGTTATATGCTTTGTTTGTTTTAAGTTATGGTTGTTATATTTCATCCCCCTCAGCTTGTATATTTTTGATGTCGGTTTCTGGCAGCAACTCCTGCAGCTGCTTCACCTTGAAAAGACATCAGAGAGGTCCTGGAATAATACGCAGGCTCCTGGAAAATCCTGGAAGAGTTGTGAGCTGTGGGACGGAGATCAGTTTGAGTCCAGACGGTCAGAACAAAGAACAAAGAACAAAGAGCGTCATCAGCCTGGAACTGATCCAGAGTCTGTTTATCACAGAGGACAAAGTGGAGCTCTGGGACTCTTCTAACGCAACACACAGACACACTGAAACACACACACTAACACACACACACTCACACAGAAACACAGAAACACACACACTAACACACACACACTCACACAGACACACTGAAACACACACACTAACACACACACACTCACACAGAAACACAGAAACACACACACTAACACACACACACTTACACAGACACA
>NW_023618473.1:17500-25000 GCF_015220745.1 Sebastes umbrosus | reverse complement strand
AGCCCACGCTGACTCTTTAACCCTTTAATGGAACTGCAGAGTTTGACACGACTGAACTCTGCGGCTCGATAATTAATTCACACAATACATTAATTCACCAAACCCTAACCCGACACCTGCAACCTCCACGAGCAGCGTAACACACTCAGCCGCTGTGTAGCGCTGCTCTGAACCACAGCAGCACTGGTTCAGAGCAACGCTACACAGCGGCTGAGTGTGTAGCGTTGCTCTGAACCAGTAACCCTAACTCAGCAGCACTGGTTCAGAGCAACGCTACACACTCAGCCGCTGTGTAGCGTTGCTCTGAAACTCAGCAGCTGTGCAGCGTTGCTCTGAATCGCTGTGGTTCAGAGCAACGCTGCACAGCTGCTGAGTTTCAGATCAATAAAACACATCAGATATCTGAGGAGGGCTGCTGTGTGTTCACTGCTCAGGTCACATTCAGATTCACTGAGGTCACTACGCTGTGGTTTAATGAGAGGAGGAGATGAAGGAGACAAAAACACAAACTGTAGGTGCAGAAACAGCGAACCCTAACCCTACCGGCTGATTTTAAATCTTTTTAAACTGATGGAGAGTTTGTTCCACAGCGTTGGAGATTAAATAGTATAAATAGAGATTAGAAGAGGTTCCACAGCGTTGGAGATTAAATAGTAAAAGTAGAGATTAGAAGAGGTTCCACAGCGTTGGAGATTAAATAGTATAAATAGAGATTAGAAGAGGTTCCACAGCGTTGGAGATTAAATAGTATAAATAGAGGTTAGAAGAGGTTCCACAGCGTTGGAGATTAAATAGTAAAAGTAGAGATTAGAAGAGGTTCCACAGCGTTGGAGATTAAATAGTATAAATAGAGATTAGAAGAGGTTCCACAGCGTTGGAGATTAAATAGTATAAATAGAGATTAGAAGAGGTTCCACAGCGTTGGAGATTAAATAGTCAAAATAGAGATTAGAAGAGGTTCCACAGCGTTGGAGATTAAATAGTAAAAGTAGAGATTAGAAGAGGTTCCACAGCGTTGGAGATTAAATAGTATAAATAGAGATTAGAAGAGGTTCCACAGCGTTGGAGATTAAATAGTATAAATAGAGATTAGAAGAGGTTCCACAGCGTTGGAGATTAAATAGTAAAAATAGAGATTAGAAGAGGTTCCACAGCGTTGGAGATTAAATAGTAAAAATAGAGATTAGAAGAGGTTCCACAGCGTTGGAGATTAAATAGTAAAAATAGAGATTAGAAGAGGTTCCACAGCGTTGGAGATTAAATAGTATAAATAGAGATTAGAAGAGGTTCCACAGCGTTGGAGATTAAATAGTAAAAATAGAGATTAGAAGAGGTTTATAGAGGTTTATAGATGATATTTATAGATATTTATAGATGATATTAATAGATGATATTTATAGATGATGTTTATAGATGATATTTATAGATGATGTTTATAGATGATGTTTATAGATGATATTTATAGATGATGTTTATAGATGATATTTATAGATGATGTTTATAGATGATGTTTATAGATGTTTATAGATGATGTTTATAGATGTTTATAGATGATATTTATAGATGATGTTTATAGATGATATTTATAGATGATGTTTATAGATGACATTTATAGATGATGTTTATAGATGATATTTATAGATGATGTTTATAGATGATATTTATAGATGATGTTTATAGATGATATTTATAGATGATGTTTATAGATGATGTTTATAGATGTTTATAGATGATGTTTATAGATGTTTATAGATGATATTTATAGATGATATTTATAGATGTTTATAGATGATATTTATAGATGATATTTATAGATGTTTATAGATGATGTTTATAGATAATGTTTATAGATGATGTTTATAGATGATGTTTATAGATGATATTTATAGATGATGTTTATAGATGATATTTATAGATGTTTATAGATGATGTTTATAGATGATGTTTATAGATGATATTTATAGATGTTTATAGATGATGTTTATAGATGATGTTTATAGATGATGTTAATAGATGTTTATAGATGATGTTTATAGATGTTTATAGATGATATTTATAGATGTTTATAGATGATGTTTATAGATGATGTTTATAGATGATGTTTATAGATGTTTATAGATGATATTTATAGATGATGTTTATAGATGATGTTAATAGATGATGTTTATAGATGATATTTATAGATGATGTTTATAGATGATGTTTATAGATGTTTATAGATGATGTTTATAGATGATATTTATAGATGATATTTATAGATGATGTTTATAGATGTTTATAGATGATGTTTATAGATGATATTTATAGATGATATTTATAGATGATGTTTATAGATGTTTATAGATGATGTTTATAGATGATATTTATAGATGATGTTTATAGATGTTTATAGATGATGTTTATAGATGATATTTATAGATGATGTTTATAGATGATGTTTATAGATGTTTATAGATGATATTTATAGATGATGTTTATAGATGATGTTTATAGATGTTTATAGATGATGTTTATAGATGATATTTATAGATGATATTTATAGATGATGTTTATAGATGTTTATAGATGATGTTTATAGATGATATTTATAGATGATATTTATAGATGATGTTTATAGATGTTTATAGATGATGTTTATAGATGATATTTATAGATGATGTTTATAGATGTTTATAGATGATGTTTATAGATGATATTTATAGATGATGTTTATAGATGATGTTTATAGATGTTTATAGATGATATTTATAGATGATGTTTATAGATGATATTTATAGATGTTTGTAGATGATGTTTATAGATGATGTTTATAGATGTTTATAGATGATATTTATAGATGTTTATAGATGTTTATAGATGATGTTTATAGATGTTTATAGATGATGTTTATAGATGTTTATAGATGTTTATAGATGATATTTATAGATGATTTTTATAGATATTTATAGATGATGTTTATAGATGTTTATAGATGATGTTTATAGATGATATTTATAGATGTTTATAGATATTTATAGATGTTTATAGATGATATTTATAGATATTTATAGATGATATTAATAGATGTTTATAGATGATGTTTATAGATGATGTTTATAGATATTTATAGATGTTTATAGATGATATTTATAGATGTTTATAGATGATGTTTATAGATGATGTTTATAGATGTTTATAGATGATATTTATAGATGATGTTTATAGATGTTTATATATATTTATAGATGATATTTATAGATGTTTATAGATGATGTTTATAGATGATATTTATAGATGTTTATAGATGATGGTTATAGATGATATTTATAGATGTTTATAGATGATGTTTATAGATATTTATAGATGATATTTATAGATGTTTATAGATGTTTATAGATGATGTTTATAGATGATATTTATAGATGTTTATAGATGATGTTTATAGATGATATTTATAGATGTTTATAGATTATGTTTATAGATGATATTTATAGATGATATTAATAGATGTTTATAGATGATGTTTATAGATGATGTTTATAGATGTTTATAGATATTTATAGATGTTTATAGATGATATTTATAGATGTTTATAGATGATGTTTATAGATGATGTTTATAGATGATGTTTATAGATGTTTATAGATGATATTTATAGATGATGTTTATAGATGATGTTTATAGATGTTTATAGATATTTATAGATGTTTATAGATGATATTTATAGATGTTTATAGATGATGTTTATAGATGATGTTTATAGATGTTTATAGATGATATTTATAGATGATGTTTATAGATGATGTTTATAGATGTTTATAGATATTTATAGATGATATTTATAGATGTTTATAGATGTTTATAGATGATGTTTATAGATGATATTTATAGATGATGTTTATAGATGATATTTATAGATGTTTATAGATGATGTTTATAGATATTTATAGATGATATTTATAGATGTTTACAGATGATGTTTATAGATGATGTTTATAGATATTTATAGATGTTTATAGATATTTATAGATGTTTATAGATGATGTTTATAGATGATGTTTATAGATGTTTATAGATGATATTTATAGATGATGTTTATAGATGATGTTTATAGATGTTTATAGATATTTATAGATGATATTTATAGATGTTTATAGATGTTTATAGATGATGTTTATAGATGATATTTATAGATGATGTTTATAGATGATATTTATAGATGTTTATAGATGATGTTTATAGATATTTATAGATGATATTTATAGATGTTTATAGATGTTTATAGATGATGTTTATAGATGATATTTATAGATGTTTATAGATGATGTTTATAGATGATATTTATAGATGTTTATAGATTATGTTTATAGATGATATTTATAGATGTTTATAGATGATGTTTATAGATATTTATAGATGATATTTATAGATGTTTATAGATGTTTATAGATGATGTTTATAGATGATGTTTATAGATGTTTATAGATGATATTTATAGATGTTTATAGATGATGTTTATAGATGATGTTTATAGATGTTTATAGATGATATTTATAGATGATGTTTATAGATGATGTTTATAGATATTTATAGATGATATTTATAGATGTTTATAGATGATGTTTATAGATGATGTTTATAGATGTTTATAGATGATATTTATAGATGATGTTTATAGATGATGTTTATAGATATTTATAGATGATATTTATAGATGTTTATAGATGTTTATAGATGATGTTTATAGATGATATTTATAGATGTTTATAGATGATGTTTATAGATGATATTTATAGATGTTTATAGATTATGTTTATAGATGATGTTTATAGATGTTTATAGATGTGAGTTTGTGTTTTTACAGTGTGAACTGATTTCAATCTGAACATGAGCTGCTGTCTGCTGGACTGACCCTTGACCGCTGACCTCAGTGGACGAACCCGTCCAGGCAGCAGTGAGGTTTCCCTTCAGAGTGTTTATTAAACGGTACGATAGCTTCGACATGTCTCCGTCCGTCTGTCCGTCCACCGGCTACATCTCAAATCACTTAACTGCTAAACACGACACACATCAGTCCGTTCATCCGTTCATCAGCAGTTTCACTTCATTAGCTCCGAGCTGTGACTGGGACATGGAAAGTCCATTACAAGTCCTGTCTCTGTCCTCTCTGGAGACCAGGGAGGGACATCCAGTCCTCCTCCTCGACTTCACAGAGGGTTAACCTCCCTCTCTGTCCTTTCTGTCCTCTCTGGAGACCAGGGAGGGACATCCAGTCCCCCTCCTCGACTTCACAGAGGGTTAACCTCCCTCTCTGTCCTTTCTGTCCTCTCTGTCCTCTCTGGAGACCAAGGAGACGAAGGAGGGACATCCAGTCCTCCTCCTCCTTCCCTTCCACGTCACAGAGGGTTAACCTCCCTCTCCGTCCTCTCTGTCCTCTCCGTCCTCTCCGTCCTCTCCGTCCTCTCCGTCCTCTCTGTCCTCTCCGCCCTCTCTGTCCTCTGTGTCCTCTCCGTCCTCTCCGTCCTCTCTGTCCTCTCTGTCCTCTCTGTCCTCTCCGTCCTCTCCGTCCTCTCTGTCCTCTCTGTCCTCTCTGTCCTCTCTGTCCTCTCCGTCCTCTCTCAGTCTCAGGTGGGTGATTAAAAAAAAAAAATCAATGGAAGAGGAGGAGAGGCCGGGGCTCAGCCAGGGCCCAACTGGCTCTAAACCGGACTGAGACTGGACCTGAACCAGGCCTTAACCGGACTGAGACTGGACCTGAACCAGGCCTTAACCGGACTGAGACTGGACCTGAACCAGGCCTTAACCGGACTGAGACTGGACCTGAACCAGGCCTTAACTGGACTGAGACTGGACCTGAACCAGGCCTGAACCGGACTGAGACTGGACCGGAACCAGGCCTGAACCGGACTGAGACTGGACCGGAACCAGGCCTGAACCGGACTGAGACTGGACTGGAACCAGGCCTAAACCTCATCCAAGTCTAAATAGTTTCTGGGCCTGATCTGGACCTCAATCAAGCCTGATGTAGGCCTAAACCGGACCTGCTGGTCCAGACTAACTCTGCATGT
Organism: Sebastes umbrosus; assembly: GCF_015220745.1. Taxonomy (NCBI): domain Eukaryota; kingdom Metazoa; phylum Chordata; class Actinopteri; order Perciformes; family Sebastidae; genus Sebastes; species Sebastes umbrosus. The sequence goes on along the minus strand of NW_023618473.1, from coordinate 18,953 downwards.
GACGGACAGATGTCTCACGTTGAACTGTGTTTATTTATTATTCATTAGAACTCTTCTTCTTTAGTTCGGATGGAGACTGTGTCGATGGTTACCAAGGTAAGGTGTTAATGAACAGTCTGAGTGTCGGATTACATTTCTGATCACATTATGTCCATGAATAATAATGATAATTACAGCCGCAAGCGGCAGTTCGCGGGTTCAGGCCTTTTTTGCTCAAGGTACTCTTGTGGGCATAGCTTGCAAATTTCGAGATGATGGGCCAAATGGTTGTTGACTTATGATCTTCGAAATGCAATAAGATATCAACAAGCTTTATGCAACTTTTGATGAGCTTGGTCCAATAATGATCCACAGAAAATTTGGTAGCTATCATCAATACGTTAAGTTGAGCTCACTGCCCCTTTAATGTGTCCCTCTAATCTAGTTTAGAGACGGTTTAGTACTGACAATCCACCAGGCTGGATGTGTCGCTTAGGTTCTGTTTACACCGGTCTGTTAGTTACTATCTGCTTTCGGTCTACTATGCGCACGCGCGTATGTGAGTGAACGTGAGCATAAATGCGCGTGAACGTGAGCGTGAACGTGCGGTACACTTAAGGGTCCCGGTTTGGGGGTTTATAAATATGGTCACCCTAACATCACCTAACATCACCTAACATAACCTAACATCACCTAACATCACCTAACATCATCTAACATCAACTAACATCACCTAACATAACCTAACATCACCTAACATCACCTAACATCACCTAACATCAACTAACATCACCTAACATCAACTAACATCACCTAACATAACCTAACATCACCTAACATCACCTAACATCACCTAACATCACCTAACATCACCTAACATCAACTAACATCACCTAACATAACCTAACATCACCTAACATCACCTAACATCACCTAACATCAACTAACATCACCTAACATAACCTAACATAACCTAACATCACCTAACATAACCTAACATCACCTAACATCAACTAACATCACCTAACATAACCTAACATCACCTAACATCACCTAACATCAACTAACATCACCTAACATAACCTAACATCACCTAACATCACCTAACATCACATCACCTAACATCACATCACCTAACATCACCTAACATCACATCACTAACATCACATCACCTAACATCACCTAACATCACCTAAAGGTAAACTGCTAATTAGCTGGTCACGTGAATTATAACACAACATGAGCATTAGCCTGAGACATACTACTATACCAATACTACTATACTAATACTACTATACCAATACTACTATACCAATACTACTATAATACTACTATACTAATACTACTATACCAGAACTACCTTAACCTCCTTGTGCACTACTTTAACTTCCTAGAGGACTACTTTAACCTCCTCGTGGACTACTTTAACCTCCTCGTGGACTACTTTAACCTCCTCTAACCTCCTCGTGCACTA
>NW_023618472.1:0-57411 GCF_015220745.1 Sebastes umbrosus | reverse complement strand
TGTTACGTATAGCAGAACGTTGCTACGTATAACAGACCGTTGCTACGTATAACAGACCGTTGCTACGTATAACAGACCGTTGTTACGTATAGCAGAACGTTGCTACGTATAACAGACCGCTGCTACGTATAACAGACCGTTGCTATGTATAACAGACTGTTGCTACGTATAGCAGACCGTTGCTACGTATAACAGACCGTTGCTATCTATAGCAGATCGTTATCTATAGCAGACCGTTGCTATCTATAGCAGACCGTTGCTACGTATAGCAGATCGTTGCTACGTATAACAGACCGTTGCTATGTATAACAGACCGTTGCTACGTATAGCAGACCGTTGCTACGTATAACAGACCGTTGCTATCTATAGCAGATCGTTGCTATCTATAACAGACCGTTGCTATCTATAGCAGACCGTTGCTATCTATAGCAGATAGTTGCTATCTATAACAGACCGTTGCTATCTATAGCAGATCGTTGCTATCTATAACAGACCGTTGCTATCTATAGCAGACCGTTGCTATCTATAGCAGATCGTTGCTATCTATAGCAGACCGTTGCTATCTATAGCAGATCGTTGCTATCTATAGCAGACCGTTGCTATCTATAGCAGACCGTTGCTACGTATAGCAGACCGTTGCTATCTATAGCAGACCGTTGCTACGTATAGCAGACCGTTGCTATCTATAGCAGACCGTTGCTACGTATAGCAGACCGTTGCTATCTATAGCAGACCGTTGCTATCTATAGCAGACCGTTGCTACGTATAGCAGACCGTTGCTATCTATAGCAGACCGTTGCTATCTATAGCAGACCGTTGCTACGTATAGCAGACCGTTGCTACGTATAGCAGACCGTTGCTACGTATAGCAGACCGTTGCTACGTATAGCAGACCGTTGCTACGTATAGCAGACCGTTGCTATCTATAGCAGATCGTTGCTATCTATAGCAGACCGTTGCTACGTATAGCAGACCGTTGCTACGTATAGCAGACCGTTGCTATCTATAGCAGACCGTTGCTATCTATAGCAGACCGTTGCTACGTATAGCAGACCGTTGCTACGTATAGCAGACCGTTGCTATCTATAGCAGACCGTTGCTACGTATAGCAGACCGTTGCTACGTATAGCAGATCGTTGCTACGTATAGCAGACCGTTGCTATCTATAGCAGACCGTTGCTACGTATAGCAGACCGTTGCTACGTATAGCAGACCGTTGCTATCTATAGCAGACCGTTGCTACGTATAGCAGACCGTTGCTACGTATAGCAGACCGTTGCTACGTATAGCAGACCGTTGCTATCTATAGCAGACCGTTGCTACGTATAGCAGATCGTTGCTACGTATAGCAGACCGTTGCTATCTATAGCAGACCGTTGCTACGTATAGCAGAACGTTGCTACGTATAACAGACCGCTGCTACGTATAACAGACCGTTGCTATGTATAACAGACTGTTGCTACGTATAGCAGACCGTTGCTACGTATAACAGACCGTTGCTATCTATAGCAGATCGTTATCTATAGCAGACCGTTGCTATCTATAGCAGACCGTTGCTACGTATAGCAGATCGTTGCTACGTATAACAGACCGTTGCTATGTATAACAGACCGTTGCTACGTATAGCAGACCGTTGCTACGTATAACAGACCGTTGCTATCTATAGCAGATCGTTGCTATCTATAACAGACCGTTGCTATCTATAGCAGACCGTTGCTATCTATAGCAGATAGTTGCTATCTATAACAGACCGTTGCTATCTATAGCAGATCGTTGCTATCTATAACAGACCGTTGCTATCTATAGCAGACCGTTGCTATCTATAGCAGATCGTTGCTATCTATAGCAGACCGTTGCTATCTATAGCAGATCGTTGCTATCTATAGCAGACCGTTGCTATCTATAGCAGACCGTTGCTACGTATAGCAGACCGTTGCTATCTATAGCAGACCGTTGCTACGTATAGCAGACCGTTGCTATCTATAGCAGACCGTTGCTACGTATAGCAGACCGTTGCTATCTATAGCAGACCGTTGCTATCTATAGCAGACCGTTGCTACGTATAGCAGACCGTTGCTATCTATAGCAGATCGTTGCTATCTATAGCAGACCGTTGCTACGTATAGCAGACCGTTGCTACGTATAGCAGACCGTTGCTACGTATAGCAGACCGTTGCTACGTATAGCAGACCGTTGCTATCTATAGCAGACCGTTGCTATCTATAGCAGACCGTTGCTACGTATAGCAGATCGTTGCTACGTATAGCAGACCGTTGCTATCTATAGCAGACCGTTGCTATCTATAGCAGACCGTTGCTACGTATAGCAGACCGTTGCTACGTATAGCAGACCGTTGCTATCTATAGCAGACCGTTGCTACGTATAGCAGACCGTTGCTACGTATAGCAGATCGTTGCTACGTATAGCAGACCGTTGCTATCTATAGCAGACCGTTGCTACGTATAGCAGACCGTTGCTACGTATAGCAGACCGTTGCTATCTATAGCAGACCGTTGCTACGTATAGCAGACCGTTGCTACGTATAGCAGACCGTTGCTACGTATAGCAGACCGTTGCTATCTATAGCAGACCGTTGCTACGTATAGCAGATCGTTGCTACGTATAGCAGACCGTTGCTATCTATAGCAGACCGTTGCTACGTATAGCAGACCGTTGCTATCTATAGCAGACCGTTGCTATCTATAGCAGATCGTTGCTACGTATAGCAGACCGTTGCTATGGACACAGCTCTGATGTGGGACTCTGGAGGACTGGTCTTCAGAGGGTATCAGGTTCTAGATGTCTTCAGTCAGTAGCTGTGTAATAATCAGGATAATGAACAGCTAGCTGGTCATTATAGTGAAATAAACCCTGACAGCTGCTCCTCTTTCATTTATAGATGAACGTCTCTCTCTCTCTGACCTGTCTGTCTGTCTGACCTGTCTGTCTCTCTACCTGTCTCTCTCTTTCTGACCTGTCTGTCTCTCTGACCTGTCTGTCTCTCTACCTGTCTCTCTCTTTCTGACCTGTCTGTCTCTCTGACCTGTCTCTCTCTCTCTACCTGTCTGTCTCTCTGACCTGTCTCTCTCTGTCTGACCTGTCTGTCTCTCTGACCTGTCTGTCTCTCTACCTGTCTCTCTCTCTGACCTGTCTGTCTCTCTGACCTGTCTCTCTCTGTCTGACCTGTCTGTCTCTCTGACCTGTCTCTCTCTCTGACCTGTCTGTCTCTCTGACCTGTCTCTCTCTGTCTGACCTGTCTGTCTCTCTACCTGTCTGTCTGTCAGTCCCAGTGTGTCCCCAGTAGGAGAAGTGGTTTTAGAGTTGGGATGAAGCTGGAGGGCGTCGACCCGCTGCACCCGTCCATGTTCTGTGTGCTGACGGTCGCCGAGGTAACGCACACGCACACGCACACGCACACGCACACGCACACTCACACACACTCACACTCACACACACACTCTGTTGATAATACCAGGTGTGAAAGGGGCCTCAGTGTTAATACGAGGTGTGAAAGGGGCCTCAGTGTTAATACCAGGTGTGAACGGGGCTTCAGTGTTAATACGAGGTGTGAAAGGGGCCTCAGTGTTAATACGAGGTGTGAAAGGGGCCTCAGTGTTAATACGAGGTGTGAAAGGGGCCTCAGTGTTAATACCAGGTGTGAACGGGGCTTCAGTGTTAATACCAGGTGTGAACGGGGCTTCATTGTTAATACCAGGTGTGAACGGGGCCTCAGTGTTAATACCAGGTGTGAACGGGGCTTCAGTATTAATACCAGGTGTGAAAGGGGCTTCAGTGTTAATACCAGGTGTGAAAGGGGCCTCCGTGTTAATACCAGGTGTGAAAGGGGCCTCAGTGTTAATACCAGGTGTGAACGGGGCCTCAGTGTTAATACCAGGTGTGAACGGGGCTTCAGTGTTAATACCAGGTGTGAACGGGGCTTCAGTGTTAATACCAGGTGTGAACGGTGCCTCAGTGTTAATACCAGGTGTGAACGGGGCCTCAGTGTTAATACCAGGTGTGAACAGGGCCTCAGTGTTAACACCAGGTGTGAAAGGGGCCTCAGTGTTAATACCAGGTGTGAACAGGACCTCAGTGTTAACACCAGGTGTGAACGGGGCCTAAGTATTAATACCAGGTGTGAACGTGGCCTCAGTGTTAACACCAGGTGTGAACGGGAACGGGGCCTCAGTGTTAACACCAGGTGTGAACGGGAACGGGGCCTCAGTGTTAACACCAGGTGTGAACGGGGCCTCAGTGTTAATACCAGGTGTGAACGGGGCCTCAGTGTTAACACCAGGTGTGAACGGGGCCTCAGTGTTAATACCAGGTGTGAACGGGGCCTCTCTCTCAGGTGATTGGCTGTCGGCTCCGTCTCCATATCGACGGCTACTCCGAGTGCTATGAATTCTGGGTAAACGCTGACTCGGCCAACATCAGACAGACAGGCTGGTGTAAAGACAACAACCACAAGCTCCACCCACCCAAAGGTGAGTACAGGTAGCCCCGCCCCCTCACAGGTGACCACCTGACACAGGTGACATCACTACCTGTCTGTCTCTCTCCTCACAGGCTACAGCGAGACAGATTTTGATTGGCAGCACTACCTTCAGTCCACAGGCTCTCATGCTGCTCCGCCCACCCTGTTCACCTGTCGCCCTGCCGTAAGTATACACCTGTCTGTCTGTTCACCTGTCTGTCTGTCTGTTCACCTGTCTGTCTGTTCACCTGTCTGTCTGTTCACCTGTCGCCCTGCCGTCAGTATACACCTGTCTGTCTGTTCACCTGTCTGTCTGTCTGTTCACCTGTCTGTCTGTTCACCTGTCTGTCTGTCTGTTCACCTGTCTGTCTGTTCACCTGTCTGTCTGTTCACCTGTCTGTCTCTCAGAGCTGTGGGTTCAGTGTGGGGATGAAGTTGGAGGCGGTCGACAGGAAGAACCCCGGACTCGTCTGCGTCGCCTCCGTCGCTGATGTCATCGATGACCACTTCCTGGTTCACTTTGACAACTGGGACGACATGTACGACTACTGGTGAGACACTAGAGGTACTAGTACTAGTAGTACTACTAGTACTACTAGTAGTAGTAGAGGTAGTAGTAGTACTAGTAGTAGTAGAGGTACTAGTAGTAGTAGTAGTACTAGTAGTAGTAGTACTAGTAGTAGTAGAGGTACTAGTAGTAGTAGTAGTAGTAGTACTACTAGTAGAGGTACTAGTAGTAGAGGTAGTTGTATTCACCGTACATCCATCCTGTGGGCTGATCAATACTTATTGATTATTGATTGATCAGGTGTGACAGCAGCAGTCCGTACATCCATCCTGTGGGCTGGTGTGAAGAACAAGGACGACCTCTCACCGCTCCTCAGGGTACAAGTACACACAGGATACACTCTGTAGTACACACAAGTACACACAGTATACTCTCTGTAGTACACACAAGTACACACAGTATACTCTCTGTAGTACACACAAGTACACACAGGATACACTCTGTAGTACACACAAGTACACACAGTACACACTACGTAGTACACACAAGTACACACAGGATACACTACGTAGTACTCTGAGTACTTATCAGTACTTGTGTTTTTCAGGTCACCTGAACCCGGAGAACTTCCTGTGGGAGGAATACCTGCTGGAGACCAGAACCACCGCCGCACCCTGTTCAGCCTTCACTCTGGTGAGGAAACAAGGAGGTAGAGAAGGAAACAAGGAGGTAGAGAAGGAAACAAGGAGGAAGGGAAGTGAACAAGGAGGTAGAGAAGGGAACAAGGAGGTAGAGAAGGAAACAAGGAAGGGAATGGAACAAGGAGGTAGAGAAGGAAACAAGGAGGTAGAGAAGGAAACAAGGAGGAAGGGAAGTGAACAAGGAGGTAGAGAAGGGAACAAGGAGGTAGAGAAGGAAACAAGGAAGGGAATGGAACAAGGAGGTAGAGAAGGAAACAAGGAGGTAGAGAAGGAAACAAGGAGGAAGGGAAGTGAACAAGGAGGTAGAGAAGGGAACAAGGAGGTAGAGAAGGAGACAAGGAAGGGAATGGAACAAGGAGGTAGAGCAGGAAACAAGGAGGAAGGGAAGTGAACAAGGAGGTAGAGAAGGGAACAAGGAGGTAGAGAAGGGAACAAGGAGGCAGAGAACCTGTCACTCAGTGAGCTGATGATTGACAGGTGTCAATGACTTTTCGTCCAATCAGAGAGCTCCTCATGGTTTCCAGGGCAACCAGAAGCTGGAGGCGGTGGACAGGAGGAACCCCATGTTGGTCCGCGTCGCCACGGTAACAGATACAGAAGACTACAGGGTGAAGGTACTTTGGACCTGTCTGTCTACCTGTCTGTGTATCTGTGTGATGTCATTAGGTGTGTGAGGATGTCACCAGGTGTGTTTACCTGCAGGTTCATTACGACGGCTGGTCGGAGCAGTTTGACCTCTGGAGTGACAGCGACCTCTGTGACCTTCATCCTGTCGGCTGGTGTCAACGCACGGGACACCCACTGGAACCCCCCCCAGGTCAGACAGACAGGTCAGAGAGAGAGAGACAGGTCAGAGAGAGAGAGAGACAGGTCAGACAGACAGGTCAGAGAGAGACAGACAGGTCAGAGAGAGAGAGAGACAGGTCAGACAGACAGGTCAGAGAGAGACAGACAGGTCAGAGAGAGAGAGAGACAGGTCAGAGAGAGAGAGAGAGACAGGTCAGAGAGACAGGTCAGACAGACAGGTCAGAGGGAGAGAGACAGGCTTAATGCTACTAACAGTGTTTCTGTTCCCTCTGTGTGTGTGAGACAGGTTGGCCTCCCCTGTCTGTCTCTCAGGGTGTCTGTCCCACTCCAGGCTGCCGAGGAGTTGGACACATTAAAGGAGCCAAATACACCGGACACCACAGGTACATTCACACCTGCCGAGTCATGTTTTCTGTCTGCTGAGTCGTGTTTTGTGTCTGCTGAGTAATGTTTCTGTGTACTGAGTCGTGTTTCTGTCTGCTGAGTCATGTTTTCTGTCTGCTGAGTCAATTTTTTCTGTCTGCTGAGTCATGTTTTCTTTGTGCTGAGTCATTTTTCTGTCAGCTGAGTCGTGTTTTGTGTCTGCTGAGTCGTGTTTTGTGTCTGCTGAGTCATGTTTTCTTTGTGCTGAGTCATGTTTCAGACAGCTGAGTCATGTTTCTGTCTGCTGAGTCGTGTTTTCTTTGTGCTGAGTCATGTTTCTGTCTTCTGAGTCATGTTTTGTGTCTGCTGAGTCATATTTTCTTTGTACTGAGTCATGTTTCTGTCTGCTGAGTCATGTTTCTTTCTGCTGAGTCATATTTTGTGTCTGCTGAGTCATGTTTTGTGTCTGCTGAGTCATGTTTTGTGTCTGCTGAGTCATGTTTGTCTCTCACCCAGTGCCTTCGGCTGTCCGTACTCGGACATTAATATGCGTAAGGAGGTGGTGCTTCCTGATAGGCTGGGAGGAGAGAGAGTCATCACCCTCGTTCCTGTCAGCATATATCACCACGGCAACCAGTCAGACAGGTAACCTGATCTTTAGTAGGCGATTGATTGAGTTCAATGAGTATTTATTATCTCTCTACCTACCTGTCTGTCTACCTGTCTGTCTCTCTACCGGTCTGTCTCTCTACCTGTCTACCTGTCTTTCTCTCTCTCTACCTGTCTATCTCTCTACCTGTCTGTCTCTCTCTTTACCTGTCTGTCGCTCTACCTGTCTATCTCTCTACCTGTCAGTCTCTCTACCTATCTGTCTCTCTACCTGTCTGTCTGTCTGTCTACCTGTCTATCTCTCTAACTCTGTCTCTCTACCTGTCTGTCTCTCTACCTGTCTGTCTCTCTGTTGAGCAGGAGGAGTGTCCAGGTGAAGATGGAGCCCAGAGACGAGACTCTGCTGCTTCCTCTGGGGAAGAGAAGAAGACAGACGGACAGGTGAGACAGACAGACAGGTCAGACAGACAGACAGGTGAGACTGACGGACAGGTGAGACAGAAAGACAGACAGACAGTAGGACAGACAGACAGGTGAGACTGACGGACAGGTGAGACAGACAGACAGACAGACAGACAGTAGGAAAGACGAACAGGTGAGACAGACAAACAGACAGACAGGTGAGACTGACGGACAGGTGAGACTGACGGACAGGTGACACAGACAGACAAACAGACAGACAGACAGACAGACAGACAGACAGTAGGAAAGACGAACAGGTGAGACAGACAAACAGATAGACAGGTGAGACTGACGGACAGGTGAGACAGACAGACAGACAGACAGACAGACAGACAGACAGACAGACAGACAGACAGACAGACAGACAGCCAGGTGAGACAGACAGACAGACAGACAGACAGGTGAGACAGACAGACAGACAGACAGACAGACAGACAAACAGACAGACAGGTGAGACTGACGGACAGGTGAGACAGACAGACAGACAGACAGGTGAGACAGACAAACAGACAGACAGACAAACAGACAGACAGGTGAGACTGATGGACAGGTGAGACAGACAGACAGACAGTAGGACAGACAGACAGGTGAGACAGACAGACAGACAGACAAACAGACAGACAGGTGAGACTGACGGACAGGTGAGACAGACAGACAGACAGACAGACAGACAGACAGTAGGACAGACAGACAGGTGAGACAGACAAACAGACAGACAGACAAACAGACAGACAGGTGAGACTGACGGACAGGTGAGACAGACAGACAGACAGACAGTAGGACAGACAAACAGGTGAGACAGACGGACAGGTGAGACTGTTGTTTACATATCCCAAAGCATTATGGGAACTGTAGTTCTAGATGTGTTGTAAGAATAGCCTCCATGATCAGTTATCAGTTAGTTTATTGATTAATCGTCTGATCAATAAGATATGAGGACCCATTATATATATATATACTGAATCCACCAATCAGCTCATTGATTCAGCTCTGTTTCATCATCACCTCCTGCTTTCTGCTGGCTCCGCCCCCAGACTGTCCCAGCCAACCAAATACCTCCGTGTGAAACAGGAAGAGGAGGAGCTTCACATCAGAGCCCTCGGCCCAGGTACAGTAGACAGGTAGAGTAGACAGGTAGAGTAGACAGGTACAGGTACAGTAGACAGGTAGAGTAGACAGGTACAGTAGAAAGGTACAGTAGAAAGGTACAGTAGACAGGTACAGGTACAGTAGACAGGTACAGGTACAGGTATAGTAGACAGGTACAGTAGACAGGTACAGGTATAGTAGACGGGTACAGTAGACGGGTACAGGTAGAGTAGACAGGTAGAGTAGACAGGTACAGGTACAGTAGACAGGTAGAGTAGACAGGTAGAGTAGACAGGTACAGGTACAGTAGACAGGTACAGTAGAAAGGTACAGTAGAAAGGTACAGTAGACAGGTACAGTAGACAGGTACAGGTACAGGTATAGTAGACAGGTACAGGTATAGTAGACGGGTACAGTAGACGGGTACAGGTATAGTAGACAGGTACAGGTATAGTAGACGGGTACAGTAGACAGGTACAGTAGACAGGTACAGGTATAGTAGACAGGTACAGTAGACAGGTACAGTAGACAGGTACAGGTACAGTAGACAGGTACAGGTATAGTAGACAGGTACAGTAGACAGGTACAGGTACAGTAGACAGGTACAGGTACAGAAGATGGGTACAGTAGACAGGTACAGGTATAGTAGACAGGTACAGTAGACAGGTACAGTAGACGGGTACAGTAGACGGGTACAGTAGACAGGTACAGTAGACATGTAGAGTAGACAGGTACTGTAGACGGGTAGAGTAGACAGGTACAGTAGACAGGTACAGTAGACAGGTACAGGTATAGTAGACAGGTACAGTAGACAGGTACAGTAGACAGGTAGAGTAGACAGGTACAGGTATAGTAGACAGGTACAGTAGACAGGTACAGGTACAGTAGACAGGTACAGTAGACAGGTACAGGTATAGTAGACAGGTACAGCAGACAGGTACAGGTACAGTAGACATGTACAGTAGACAGGTACAGGTACAGTAGACAGGTACAGTAGACAGGTACAGGTATAGTAGACAGGTACAGTAGACAGGTACAGGTACAGTAGACAGGTACAGGTATAGTAGACAGGTACAGGTACAGTAGACATGTACAGTAGACAGGTACAGTAGACAGGTACAGTAGACGGGTACAGTAGACAGGTACAGTAGACGGGTACAGTAGACAGGTACAGGTACAGTAGACAGGTACAGTAGACGGGTACAGTAGACAGGTACAGTAGACAGGTACAGTTATAGTAGACAGGTACAGTAGACGGGTACAGTAGACAGGTAGAGTAGACAGGTACAGTAGACAGGTACAGTAGACGGGTACAGGTACAGTAGACAGGTACAGTAGACAGGTAGAGTAGACGGGTACAGGTACAGTAGACAGGTACAGTAGACAGGTACAGGTATAGTAGACAGGTAAAGTAGACGGGTACAGGTACAGTAGACAGGTACAGTAGACAGGTAGAGTAGACAGGTACAGTAGACAGGTACAGGTATAGTAGACAGGTACAGTAGACAGGTACAGGTACAGTAGACAGGTACAGGTACAGTAGACAGGTACAGTAGACAGGTACAGGTACAGTAGACAGGTACAGTAGACAGGTACAGGTATAGTAGACAGGTACAGTAGACAGGTACAGGTATAGTAGACAGGTACAGTAGACAGGTACAGTAGACAGGTACAGTAGACAGGTACAGGTATAGTAGACAGGTACAGGTATAGTAGACAGGTACAGTAGACAGGTACAGGTACAGTAGACAGGTACAGTAGACAGGTACAGTAGACAGGTACAGGTATAGTAGACAGGTACAGTAGACAGGTACAGTAGACAGGTACAGGTATAGTAGACAGGTACAGTAGATAGGTACAGGTACAGTAGACAGGTACAGTAGACAGGTGATCAGGTGGTCAGGTGATCAGGTGATCAGGTAATGTAACACTGTAAAGGGTCACTTACATAAAAACACAGTTCTGTTGTCATGGAGACACTCAGCATCCTCCCTCGGTCTCCATGGAAACAACGGTCAGATGAGGTGACTGTTTCCATGGAAACAGCTCTCCATAGTAACTGCTGTGTTGAGTTACCCTCTGAAGGACTGATGCCTGTCTCACTACCCAGTGGGGTGAGACAGGTCAGTCTACAGACAGACAGGTTTCCTCCTGTCTGTCTGTCTGTAGAGTGAACTGTCTCACTGCCCCGTGGGGTGAGACAGTTGAGTAAACCTGTCTGTCTCTCCAGCAGCAGAGTCCAGTCTGCAGGCCGTCCTCCACCAGTCTGTCTTCCTGTCGGCCATGTCTCCTCAGCCAGGACGAGACCTGTCTCTCTCTCTCTGCTGGGAGCAACACGGCAAACTGCTGCCGGGAGTCACCGGAGTCCAACCAGAGACCGTCCAACACTGGAGCGTCCAGCAGGTCTCCATCTGTCTGTCTCTCACTAACCTGTCTCTCTGTCTCTGACCTGTCTCTCTCTCTCTAACCTGTCTCTCTGTCTCTGACCTGTCTCTCTCTCTCTAACCTGTCTCTCTGTCTCTGACCTGTCTCTCTCTCTCTCTAACCTGTCTCTCTGTCTCTGACCTGTCTGTCTCTCTCTAACCTGTCTATCTGTCTCTCTAACCTGTCTCTCTCTCTCTGACCTGTCTCTCTCTCTAACCTGTCTGTCTCTCTCTCTCTCTCTCTAACTCTCTAACCTGTCTGTCTCTCTCTCTCTCTCTCTCTGTCTCTCTCTAACCTGTCTGTCTCTCTCTCTCTCTCTCTCTCTCTCTCTCTAACCTGTCTGTCTATCTCTCTCTCTCTCTCTCTCTCTCTCTCTCTAACCTGTCTGTCTCTCTCTCTCTCTCTCTCTCTCTCTAACCTGTCTGTCTATCTCTCTCTCTCTCTCTCTCTCTCTCTCTAACCTGTCTGTCTATCTCTCTCTCTCTCTCTCTCTCTCTCTCTAACCTGTCTGTCTATCTCTCTCTCTCTCTCTCTCTCTCTCTAACCTGTCTCTCTCTCTCTCTCTAACCTGTCTGTCTATCTCTCTCTCTCTAACCTGTCTGTCTATCTCTCTCTCTCTCTCTCTCTCTCTCTCTCTCTAACCTGTCTGTCTATCTCTCTCTCTCTCTCTCTCTCTCTAACCTGTCTCTCTCTCTCTCTCTCTGTCTCTCTCTCTCTGTCTATCTCTCTCTCTCTAACCTGTCTCTCTCTGTCTCTCTCTCTCTCTCTCTCTGTCTCTCTCTCTCTGTCTCTCTCTCTCTCTCTCTCTCTCTGTCTCTCTCTCTGTCTATCTCTCTCTCTAACCTGTCTCTCTCTGTCTCTCTCTCTCTCTCTCTCTGTCTCTCTCTCTCTGTCTCTCTCTCTGTCTCTCTCTCTCTGTCTCTCTCTCTGTCTCTCTCTCTCTCTCTCTCTCTGTCTCTCTCTCTGTCTCTCTCTCTCTCTCTCTCTCTCTGTCTATCTCTCTCTCTCTCTGTCTATCTCTCTCTCTCTCTGTCTCTCTCTCTCTGTCTCTCTCTCTGTCTCTCTCTCTCTGTCTATCTCTCTCTCTAACCTGTCTCTCTCTGTCTCTCTCTCTGTCTCTCTCTCTCTGTCTCTCTCTCTCTGTCTCTCTCTCTCTCTGTCTCTCTCTCTCTCTCTCTCTGTCTCTCTCTCTCTGTCTCTCTCTCTGTCTCTCTCTCTCTCTCTCTCTCTGTCTCTCTCTCTGTCTCTCTCTCTCTCTCTCTCTCTCTGTCTATCTCTCTCTCTCTCTGTCTCTCTCTCTCTGTCTATCTCTCTCTCTCTCAATTCAATTTGCTTTATTGATCATGACTGTCAGGTGAACAATATTGCCAAAGCTTCAATTCAATAATAATAATAATAATAATAACAGAATAAAAACAAAAACATATATATACACATAAATACAATTCATTAAGCAAATTACAATATATCGATATTTAAAAAGAACATGGAAATGGTAGAAAACAATACAGAAATAAGTCAGTAAAACAAACAGATAAAAACAATTAATAACAATATATTGCAATATCAAATGTATATATAAAAACCCCCAAATAAAAACCAACAAACCCTGAAGTAGAGTAAATAACAGGCAGAGGGAGTTCCATCTGTTATGTGTTGTTGTGGTTGTCTCTCAGGCTGTGACATCACTGACGTCTCCTGCAGCTTCTATGCTGATGACTCCATTCTCTGAGTAGATGTTCTATTTTATTTTGGTCAGAGAGGGAATCAACATCTGGGAGTTTACATTTCATTTTTGTAAAGAATTTTTCCCTAATTTGGTCGTATGTGCTACATTGAAGCAGGAAATGTCTCTCTGTCTCCACCTGTCTCTGTGGACAGAGCTGTCTCTCTGTCTCCACCTGTCTCTGTGGACAGAGCTGTCTCTCTGTCTCTCTCTAACCTGTCTCTCTCTCTCTCTGACCTGTCTCTCTGTCTCTCTCTCTCTAACCTGTCTGTCTCTCTCTAACCTGTCTCTCTCTCTCTCTCTCTCTCTCTCTCTCTGTCTAACCTGTCTCTCTGTCTCTCTAACCTGTCTGTCTCTCTCTAACCTGTCTCTCTCTCTCTCTCTCTCTCTCTCTA
This sequence comes from Sebastes umbrosus, assembly GCF_015220745.1. NCBI lineage: Eukaryota > Metazoa > Chordata > Actinopteri > Perciformes > Sebastidae > Sebastes > Sebastes umbrosus. The sequence goes on along the minus strand of NW_023618472.1, from coordinate 43,850 downwards.
ACCTGTCTCTCTGTGTCTCTCTCTCTCTCTCTCTCTCTCTCTCTCTCTCTCTAACCTGTCTCTCTGTCTCTCTCTCTCTCTCTCTCTCTCTCTCTCTAACCTGTCTGTCTCTCTCTAACCTGTCTGTCTCTCTCCAGGTGTCAGACTTCATCGAGTCCCTCCCCGGCTGTGAGGAACAGGCCAAACAGTTCAGAGACGAGGTGAGTCGACCAATCAGCTGCTGTAGATTTAATGACATCACATTGAACCTGCTGTGATCTGATTGGTTCCTGCTTCTGTCTGTCTAGCAAATCGATGGGCGGGCCTTCCTTCTGCTCACCCAACGGGACATCGTCAGGGTCATGTCAATCAAACTTGGCCCCGCCCTCAAAATCTACAACTCCATCCTGATGTTCAAACACGCCGAGGACAGGAACCGTTCACACGCCGAGGACAGGAACCGTTCACACGCCGAGGACAGGAACCGTTCACACGCCGGGGACAGGAACCGTTCACACGCCGGGGACAGGAACCGTTCACATACCGAGGACAGGAACCGTTCACACGCCGGGGACAGGAACCGTTCACATACCGAGGACAGGAACCGTTTACACACCGAGGACAGGAACCGTTCACACGCCGAGGACAGGAACCGTTCACACGCCGGGGACAGGAACCGTTCACACGCCGGGGACAGGAACCGTTCACATACCGAGGACAGGAACCGTTCACATACTGAGGACAGGAACCGTTCACACGCCGGGGACAGGAACCATTCACATACCAAGGACAGGAACCGTTCATATACCGAGGACAGGAACCGTTCACACGCCGAGGACAGGAACCGTTCACACGCCAAGGACAGGAACAGTTCTCATGTCGAGGACAGGAACCGTTCACACGCCGAGGACAGAAACAGTTCACACTCTGAGGACAGGAACCGTTCACACGCCAAGGACAGGAACCGTTCACACTCCGAGGACAGGAACCGTTCACACGCCGAGGACAGAAACAGTTCACACTCCGAGGACAGGAACCGTTCACACGCCGAGGACAGTAACAGTTCACACGCCGAGGACAGTAACAGTTCACGCTTCGAGGACAGGAACCGTTCACACGCCGAGGACAGTAACAGTTCACACGCCGAGGACAGCAACAGTTCACACGCTGAGGACAGGAACCAGTCACACGCCGAGGACAGGAACTGTTCACACGCCGAGGACAGGAACTGTTCACACGCCGAGGACAGGAACAGTTCACACGCCGAGGACAGGAACCGATCACACGCCGAGGACAGGAACCATTCACACGCCGAGGACAGTAACAGTTCACACGCCGAGGACAGTAACCGATCACACGCCGAGGACAGTAACCGATCACACGCCGAGGACAGGAACAGTTCACACGCCGAGGACAGGAACCGATCACACGCCGAGGACAGTAACAGTTCACACGCCGAGGACAGGAACTGTTCACACGCAGAGGACAGGAACCGATCACACGCCGAGGACAGGAACCAATCACACGAGGACAGGAACCAATCACACGCCGAAAACAGGAACCAATCACACGCCGAGGACAGGAACCGATCACACGCCGAGGACAGGAACCGATCACACGCCGAGGACAGGAACCGATCACACGCCGAGGACAGTAACCGTTCACACGCCGAGGACAGGAGCCGATCACACGCCGAGGACAGGAACCAATCACACGAGGACAGGAACCAATCACACGCCGAAAACAGGAACCAATCACACGCCGAGGACAGGAACCGATCACACGCCGAGGACAGGAACCGATCACACGCCGAGGACCGGAACCGACCACACGCCGAGGACAAGAGTCCATCACACGCCGAGGACAGGAACCATTCACACGCCGAGGACAAGAGTCCATCACACGCCGAGGACAGGAACCGATCACACGCCGAGGACAGGAGTCAATCACACGCCGAGGACAGGAGTCCATCACACGCCGAGGACAGGAACCGATCACACGCCGAGGACAGGAGTCAATCACACGCCGAGGACAGGAACCGATCACACGCCGAGGACAGGAGTCAATCACACGCCGAGGACAGGAACCGATCACACGCCAAGGACAGGAACAGTTCACACGCCGAGGACAGGAGTCCATCACACGCCGAGGACAGGAACAGTTCACACGCCGAGGACAGGAACCGATCACACGCCGAGGACAGGAACAGTTCACACGCCGAGGACAGGAACCGATCACATGCCGAGGACACCTGTGTTCTGTGGGAGGGGCTACATTTTCCATCCAATCATCAATGAGATTTAAATTTCTGATGTCACAGATGTTTGTGTCGGTCATGTGACGTCATGTCTCAGGTGTTGGTGTCGGTCATGTGACGTCATGTCACAGATGTTTGTGTCGGTCATGTGACGTCATGTCTCAGGTGTTTGTGTCGGTCATGTGACGTCATGTCTCAGGTGTTTGTGTCGGTCATGTGACGTCATGTCTCAGGTGTTGGTGTCGGTCATGTGACGTCATGTCTCAGGTGTTTGTGTCGGTCATGTGACGTCATGTCTCAGGTGTTTGTGTCGGTCATGTGACGTCATGTCTCAGGTGTTGGTGTCGGTCATGTGACGTCATGTCTCAGGTGTTGGTGTCGGTCATGTGACGCCATGTCTCAGGTCTCATAATTACCTGGAGATAGGTGTGATAACGAGGTGCCGTGATCACATGACATCATGATGAGACATTAAATCATAATTGAAGACATTTTCTTATAATCAGGTTCGTCGTCATAGTAACGTTGTGAATGTAGGAACGCCACACGGGTCTGGAACAGGAAACTGTTGATGACATCATACCGTGGCTCCGCCCCCACTGTGACGTCATTCCCACGTCTAGTACTCTCAGGGTTTGACCTTTCAGGCTGTTCCATGAAGGTTCGTCACTTCCTGACACGTGGACCAATAGTAGTGACATCATCCAGAAGTCCCGCCTCCTCTGCTGTGATTGGCCGGTTTGTGAACGGAGTCACAAGAAATTATCAGAGTTTATATTTATAATTTTATTCTCTATAGTATTTTGAAGAGTATCTATTGTTATCTACTGTCTCTATATAGATTTCTATTTTAACCTTTATAAGTATATATATATATATTATATATTGGTATTCCTCAGTCAGTCCTGCTGAACCTGACTCCTCCTCCTCGGTGATGTCACTGTGACGTCACAGAGGGTGGGGGGGCGCTCAATTCACACCAACAATCTGCTGATGTTTCTACTCCGTGTTTCTGTCCTTGTTTGATGAGATCAATAAAGTTTCTGATCTGAGAGCTGACTGTTGATTGGTCCGCTGGCTCTAAGGGTACGGGCCGGTACCATCGGGCCAGAGGTAATCACAGGTAAGGGTACGGGCCGGTACCATCGGGTCAGAGGTAATCACAGGTAAGGGTACGGGCCGGTACCATCGGGCCAGAGGTAACCACAGGTAAGGGTACGGGCCGGTACCATCGGGCCAGAGGTAATCACAGGTAAGGGTACGGGCCGGTACCATCGGGCCAGAGGTAACCACAGGTAAGGGTACGGGCCGGTACCATCGGGCCAGAGGTAACCACAGGTAAGGGACTTGGGAGGGGGTCATGAGTGGAGTTAATGAGGAAGCTCAGTCTGGTTTGAGGGATCGTCCACATATCAGTCCTTCTATCAGAACTTCTGACTCTCCCAGGTGTCCAGTTAGTCTGATACTGGTCCTCCTTCATCTTGACCACTTCTGACACCACCAGATGTTTTCTCTCGGTCTTTGGACCGTATCTTTGGAGTTGTCCTGTCGTACCTGACTGCGTCGTCTCCACAATCTGCTGGTTCTGGTTCTGGTCTGGTTCTGGTCTGAAGGTTGGACAGATCTTATGCGGCACAGACGGAGTCTCAGCAGGGACAAACTTCCTTCAGTGAACCAAACAAATTATTCAGATGCTGTAGAGCTGCTCTGCCTCCATCTCCTAGCAACAGCAGCATCCCAGAATCAGAATCACCCAGAGACACCGAGAGGAGGATTCACCGCAGAGCCAGGACCAGAGGACAGATCACCAGCAGACAGACAGGTTTAGAGAGAGGGAGACAGGTCAGGGAGACAGGCTTTTACAGAGAGACAGATTCAGTGGGAGAGACAGACAGGTTTATTATGAGAGACAGACAGGTTTTAAAAGTAGACCCAGACTGAGTGAATAAATGTTACATAACGTTATGTAGGGTTACGTAGGGTAATGTAGGGTAACGTAGGGCTACATAGGGTTACGTAGGGTAATGTAGGGTTACGTAGGGCTACATAGGGTTACGTAGGGTTACGTAGCGTTACGTAGGGTAATGTAGGGTAACGTAGGGCTACGTAGCGTTACGTAGGGTAATGTAGGGTTACGTAGGGTAATATAGGGTAACGTAGGGTTACGTAGCGTTATGTAGGGTAATGTAGGGTTACGTAGGGTAATGTAGGGTTACGTAGGGTAATGTAGGGTTACGTAGGGTAATGTAGGGCTACGTAGGGTTACGTAGGGTAATGTAGCGTTACGTAGGGTTACTTAGGGCTACGTAGGGTAATGTAGCGTTACGTAGCGTTACGTAGGGTTACGTAGGGCTACGTAGGGTTACGTAGGGTAATGTAGCGTTACGTAGTGTTACGTAGGGTTACGTAGTGTTACGTAGGGTTACGTAGGGTAATGTAGGGTTACGTAGGGTAATGTAGGGCTACGTAGGGTTATGTAGGGCTACGTAGGGTTACGTAGGGTTACTTAGGGCTACGTAGGGTTACGTAGGGTAATGTAGCGTTACGTAGGGCTACGTAGGGTTACGTAGCGTTACGTAGGGTTACATAGGGTAATGTAGGGCTACGTAGGATTACTTAGGGCTACGTAGGGTTACGTAGGGTAATGTAGCGTTACGTAGCGTTACGTAGGGTTACTTAGGGCTACGTAGGGTTACGTAGGGTAATGTAGCGTTACGTAGCGTTACGTAGGGTTACGTAGGGTAATGTAGGGTTACGTAGGGTAATGTAGGGCTACATAGGGTTACGTAGGGCTACGTAGGGTTACTTAGGGCTACGTAGGGTTACGTAGGGTAATGTAGCGTTACGTAGGGCTACGTAGGATTACATAGGGTTACGTAGCATTACGTAGGGTTACATAGGGTAATGTAGGGCTACGTAGGGTTACATAGGGCTACATAGGGTTACTTAGGGTTACGTAGGGTTACGTAGGGCTACATTTCAGTTCAAAAGAGTTGGTGATTATTTGTCTGTAGATCAACCCGTCGATTAGTCGACTGATTACTGTAATAATAATAATAAAAACAATAACAATAATAATAATAATAACAACAATAACAATAATAACAATAAACAATAACAATAATAATAATAATAACAATAATAACAATAATAATAATAATAGTAAACTCTTATTAACAGGAAACATATTCTTCCTGTCTCAGCTCTTTGAATCACCTCTTCTTCTTCTGCAGTGCTTTAATGGCTCCGACCAGCTGATTATAGACATTATATATTGTATATGTTATGGATAGTATATATTATATATAGTATATGTTATATATTGTATATATATACAGTATATAGTATATGTTATATATAGTATATGTTATATATAGTATGTGTTATATATAGTATATGTTATATATAGTATAAGTTATATATAGTATGTGTTATATATATAGTATGTGTTATATATAGTATGTGTTATATATATAGTATATGTTATATATAGTATAAGTTATATATAGTATGTGTTATATATAGTATGTGTTATATATAGTATATGTTATATATAGTATTTGTTATATATAGTATGTGTTATATATAGCATATGTTATATATAGTATGTGTTATATATAGTATATGTTATGTATAGTATGTGTTATATATAGTATGTGTTATATATAGTATAAGTTATATATAGTATGTGTTATATATAGTATGTGTTATATATAGTATATGTTATATATAGTATTTGTTATATATAGTATGTGTTATATATAGCATATGTTATATATAGTATGTGTTATATATAGTATATGTTATGTATAGTATGTGTTATATATAGTATGTGTTATATATAGTATAAGTTATATATAGTATGTGTTATATATAGTATGTTATATATAGTATATATTATATATAGTATGTGTTATATATAGTATGTGTTATATATAGCATATGTTATATATAGTATGTGTTATATATAGTATATGTTATGTATAGTATATGTTATATATAGTATATGTTATATATAGCATATGTTATATATAGTATGTGTTATATATAGTATATGTTATGTATAGTATATGTTATGTATAGTATATGTTATATATAGTATATGTTATGTCTAGTATATGTTATATATAGTATATGTTATGTATAGTATATGTTATATATAGTATATGTTATGCATAGTATATGTTATGTATAGTATATGTTATATATAGTATATGTTGTGTATAGTATATATTATATATAGTATATGTTATATATAGTATATGTTATATATAGTGTGTTATATATAGTATATGTTATATATAGTATGTGTTATATATAGTATGTGTTTTATATAGTGTGTTATATATAGTATATGTTATGTATATTATATGTTATGTATAGTATATTTTATATATAGTATATGTTATGTCTAGTATATGTTATGTCTAGTATATGTTATGTATAGTATATGTTATGTATAGTATATGTTATGTATAGTATATTTTATGTATAGTATGTTATGTATAGTATATGTTATGTATAGTATATTTTATATATAGTATGTTATGTCTAGTATATGTTATGTATAGTATATGTTATGTATAGTATATTTTATATATAGTATATGTTATGTATAGTATATGTTATGTATAGTATATTTTATATATAGTATATGTTATATATAGTATATGTTATGTATAGTATATTTTATATATAGTATATGTTATGTCTAGTATATGTTATGTATAGTATATGTTATGTATAGTATATTTTATATATAGTATATGTTATGTATAGTATATGTTATGTATAGTATATTTTATATATAATATATGTTATATATAGTATATGTTATGTATAGTATATTTTATATATAGTATATGTTATGTCTAGTATATGTTATGTCTAGTATATGTTATGTATAGTATATGTTATGTATAGTATATATTAAACTGTATATAGTATATAATATTCACAGCAGTGGATGGAAACCGTCACCAGACTGCATCAGATCGGATCAGTTTCTGTTCATTTGGTTAAAATTTAAAATTTGAGTTAACTGTAGTTGAAACTTGACTGTTGAGACAGACAGGTAAACAGACAGACAGGTGGAGAGACAGACAGGTGGAGAGACAGAGAGGTAAACAGACAGACAGGTAAACAGACAGACAGGTAAACAGACAGACAGGTAATCAGACAGACATGTGGAGAGACAGACAGGTAAACAGACAGACAGGTAAACAGACAGACAGGTAAACAGACAGACAGGTGGAGAGACAGACAGGTAAACAGACAAACAGGTGGAGAGACAGACAGGTAAACAGACAGACAGGTGGAGAGACAGACAGGTAAACAGACAGACAGGTGGAGAGACAGACAGGTGGAGAGACAGACAGGTAATCAGACAGACAGATGGAGAGACAGACAGGTAAACAGACAGACAGGTAGTGTTGTGTTTTCAGCAGAGAGTCAGTGGGAGGAACCTGTCTCTCTCTCTGGAGGAGGAAATTCATTTACACTCAACACCACTGCAGAACAACCAGAGGAGGGAGAGAGAGAGAGAGAGGAGAGGAGGGAGAGGAGGAAGAGGAGAGAGAGAGAGAGACAGAGAGAGAGAGGAAGAGGAGGGATTGGAGGCGATGAGAGGAGGACAGATTTAAAGAGGAAACAGCGGCGCATCAGGAGGAAGATGATGAAGATGAAGATGAGGAGAAAAGAGGCGAAACATGAAGCGACCGGAGCTCCGGCGGTGAGATCTCATTCTATTTGATTCTATTCTGTGTTGTGTGTTCTTCTATTGATCATCTATTGATCAGAGCTGAACAGGACCAGTCAATATGTTGATTTACTCTGAACTGTGTTACAGTACCAACCAATACTGATCAATACTGACAGATACGGATCCATACTGATGGATACTAATCAATACTGACAGATACCGATCGACACTGACAGATACTGATCAATACTGACAGATACCGATCCATACTGATGGATACTGATCAATACTGACAGATACTGATAAAAACTGATAGATACTGATCAATACTGACAGATACCGATCCATACTGACAGATACTGATCAATACTGACAGATACTGACCAATATTGATCGATACTGACAGATACGATCAATACTGATGGATACTAATCAATACTGACAGATACCGATCGATACTGATGGATACTGATCAATACTGACTAAATACTGACAGATACTGCCTACTATTGCTGTTGTTGTTGTTGTTGTTGTCGTTCTGAGCTTCTTTGTGGTCGTTTTTTGTCTCTTTGTAGTCGTTCTGAGCTTCTTTGTGTTCGTTTTTTGTCTCTTTGTAGTAGTTCTGAGTCTCTTTGTGGTCGTTTTTTGTCTCTTTGTAGTAGTTCTGAGTCTCTTTGTGTTCGTTTTTTGTCTCTTTGTAGTAGTTCTGAGCTTCTTTGTGGTCGTTTTTTGTCTCTTTGTAGTAGTTCTGAGTCTCTTTGTGGTCGTTTTTTGTCTCTTTGTAGTCGTTCTGAGCCTCTTTGTGGTCGTTTTTTGTCTCTTTGTAGTCGTTCTGAGCTTCTTTGTGTTCGTTTTTTGTCTCTTTGTAGTAGTTCTGAGTCTCTTTGTGATCGTTTTTTGTCTCTTCTGTAGTAGTTCTCAGTCTCTTTGTGGTCGTTTTTTGTCTCTTTGTAGTAGTTCTGTGTCTCTTTGTGGTCGTTTTTTGTCTCTTTGTAGTAGTTCTGAGTCTCTTTGTGGTCGTTTTTTGTCTCTTTGTAGTAGTTCTGAGTCTCTTTGTGGTCGTTTTTTGTCTCTTTTGTAGTAGTTCTGAGTGTCTTTGTGGTCGTTTTTTGTGTCTTTGTAGTAGTTCTGAGTCTCTTTGTGGTCGTTTTTTGTCTCTTTGTAGTCGTTCTGAGTCTCTTTGTGGTCGTTTTTTGTCTCTTTGTAGTCGTTCTGAGTCTCTTTGTGGTCGTTTTTTGTCTCTTTGTAGTCGTTCTGAGTCTCTTTGTGGTCGTTTTTTGTCTCTTTGTAGTCGTTCTGAGTCTCTTTGTGGTCGTTTTTTGTCTCTTTGTAGTCGTTCTGAGTATCTTTGTGGTCGTTTTTTGTCTCTTTGTAGTCGTTCTGAGTCTCTTTTGTGGTCGTTTTTTGTCTCTTTGTAGTCGTTCTGAGTATCTTTGTGGTCGTTTTTTGTCTCTTTGTAGTAGTTCTGAGTCTCTTTGTGGTCGTTTTTTGTCTCTTTGTAGTCGTTCTGAGTGTCTTTGTGGTCGTTTTTTGTCTTTTTGTATTCGTTCTGAGTCTCTTTGTGTTCGTTTTTTGTCTCTTTGTAGTCGTTCTGAGTCTCTTTGTGGTCGTTTTTTGTCTCTTTGTAGTCGTTCTGAGTCTCTTTGTGGTCGTTTTTTGTCTCTTTGTAGTAGTTCTGAGCTTCTTTGTGGTCGTTTTTTGTCTCTTTGTAGTAGTTCTGAGTCTCTTTGTGGTCGTTTTTTGTCTCTTTGTAGTAGTTCTGAGTCTCTTTGTGGTCGTTTTTTGTGTCTTTGTAGTAGTTCTGAGTCTCTTTGTGGTCGTTTTTTGTCTCTTTGTAGTAGTTCTGAGTCTCTTTGTGATCGTTTTTTGTGTCTTTGTAGTCGTTCTGAGCTTCTTTGTGGTTGTTTTTTGTCTCTTTGTAGTAGTTCTGAGTCTCTTTGTGGTCGTTTTTTGTCTCTTTGTAGTAGTTCTGAGTCTCTTTGTGGTCGTTTTTTGTCTCTTTGTAGTCGTTCTGAGTCTCTTTGTGGTCGTTTTTTGTCTCTTTGTAGTCGTTCTGAGTCTCTTTGTGGTCGTTTTTTGTCTCTTTGTAGTAGTTCTGAGTCTCTTTGTGATCGTTTTTTGTGTCTTTGTAGTCGTTCTGAGCTTCTTTGTGGTTGTTTTTTGTCTCTTTATAGTAGTTCTGAGTCTCTTTGTGGTCGTTTTTTGTCTCTTTGTAGTCGTTCTGAGTCTCTTTGTGGTCGTTTTTTGTCTCTTTGTAGTCGTTCTGAGTCTCTTTGTGGTCGTTTTTTGTCTCTTTGTAGTCGTTCTGAGCTTCTTTGTGGTTGTTTTTTGTCTCTTTATAGTAGTTCTGAGTCTCTTTGTGGTCGTTTTTTGTCTCTTTGTAGTCGTTCTGAGTCTCTTTGTGGTCGTTTTTTGTGTCTTTGTAGTAGTTCTGAGTTTCTTTGTGGTCGTTTTTTGTCTCTTTGTAGTAGTTCTGAGTCTCTTTGTGGTCGTTTTTTGTCTCTTTGTGGTAGTTCTGAGTCTCTTTGTGGTCGTTTTTTGTCTCTTTGTGGTAGTTCTGAGTCTCTTTGTGGTCGTTTTTTGTCTCTTTGTGGTGAGGCTCTTATGTTTTACACAAGAAAAGAAAATAGGTAATCACACAATAAGCAACCTGTCTCTCTCTCTCTCTACCTGTCTCTCTACCTGTCTCTCTACCTGTCTCCCTCTCTCTACCTGTCTCTCTCTCTACCTGTCTCTCTTTACCTCCCTCTCTCTACCTGTCTCTCTCTCTACCTGTCTCTCTCTACCTGTCTCTCTCTCTCTACTTGTCTCTCTCTACCTGTCTCTCTCTCTACCTGTCTCTCTCTCTACCTGTCTCTCTTTACCTCTCTCTCTCTACCTGTCTCTCTCTCCACCTGTCTCTCTCTCTACCTGTCTCTCTCTACCTGTCTCTCTCTCTCTACTTGTCTCTCTCTACCTGTCTCTCTCTCTACCTGTCTCTCTCTCTACCTGTCTCTCTTTACCTCTCTCTCTCTACCTGTCTCTCTCTCCACCTGTCTCTCTCTCTACCTGTCTCTCTCTACCTGTCTCTCTCTCTCTACTTGTCTCTCTCTACCTGTCTCTCTCTCTACCTGTCTCTTTCTCTACCTGTCTCTTTCTCTTACAGGAAGTTGGTGATTGAGTCCAGGTGAGGTGGGCGGGGCTTAGCCCGCTGAGCCACCGTCTGATTGGTGGGTGGTGATGATCGCGACTGGCGGCCTCCTGCGGATCAACGCACGGCGACAGGATTCACTGAGGTCCAAAACACACAAAGCAAACACACACAAGAGGAAGAACAAGAAGAAGAGGTAACGCACACACACACACACACACACACACACACACACACACACACACACACACACACTGCCTGTACATGATGATGTCACTTCCTCCCCCCTCAGGAGGAACGAGGTGGTGGTGGTGAAGGGGAAGTTGAAGCTGTTCTCAGTCTCGGGTGTCGTGGCGGCGCTTGGCATCCTGGTCCTGCTGGTGGGCGTGGTCATGGCGGCTCTGGGCTACTGGCCTCGAGAAGGACTGTTCTTCAGGGCTCAGCCACAAGAGGGCGCCGCGATGGCCTCGGTGTCCTCCGGCAGCTCCACACCTGCACCTGCAGACGCACAGGTGAGCCCCGGAACAGTTTTTAGTATAACCGACCACAGCGACCAAAAACACTGAACCTTTCTCTGACTGCTTCCAGCGAGGAGACGAAGGAGACGACCGAGCGGGAGGAGACGGAGGAGACAGAGGAGACGGAGGAGACAGAGGACCTGATGGAGGAGGAGGAGGACATGATGGAGGAGGAGATGATGGAGGAGATGACGAAGGTTTGAACCGGACAGAAACCATAAATGGGACGACCAGACAGCCCCCGCGAGGCTTTCTGGAGGAGTTTCTGGACAGGTAAACAAACTCTTCTGTTTCTACGATCTTCTTCAGGTAGTTCATGTGTTCCTTCAGGTTCTGGTGTTCCTTCAGGTAGTTCTGGTGTTCCTTCAGGTTCTGGTGTTCCTTCAGGTTCTGGTGTTCCTTCAGGTAGTTCTGGTGTTTCTTCAGGTTCTGGCGTTCCTTCAGGTCCTGGTGTTCCTTCAGGTTCTGGTGTTCCTTCAGGTTCTGGTGTTCCTTCAGGTAGTTCTGGTGTTTCTTCAGGTTCTGGTGTTCCTTCAGGTTCTGGTGTTCCTTCAGGTAGTTCTGGTGTTTCTTCAGGTTCTGGCGTTCCTTCAGGTTCTGGTGTTCCTTCAGGTTCTGGTAGTAACTGAAGTTGTTCTAAGTTTCCAGTAGGAAACTGTAGTGGTCAATAGGTAGTCCTTTACGTCCCTCCGGGATGGGACCCAGAGAGATCCATTGGCGGATCCTCGCTGGGACCGAACTGGGTCCTCAGCTGAAAGGAGATCCCAGCGGTGACGCAGTGAACGCGGGGCCGACTCGTAACGTCCCGATGGCGCCATGCGATGGTTTATCTATCCACCGGGAGGAGCAGTGATTGGTTAAACTGGTCTCAGACTACAGGAGGGATTCAACCATCCTAACAACCGGCCTCGGTCGGTACTGATGTGCGGCCCAGATGATCTGGTAATGTGAAGGGGTTTACAGATCTGGTCTTATTCCTCCCGGACTGTCCGCGGACTCATCGGGCCCCCCCCACGATAACTTCAAACATGTTTGATATTTAGGAGCTAAATGTCTCATTGGATGACACGTCTCTTCAACACTGCGTGGAAGTCGGTGACAGTGCCTAAGGAGTGGCAGACCGGGATGGTGGTTCCCCTGTTCAAAAAGGGGGACCAGAGAGTGTGTGCCAACTACAGGGGTATCACACTGCTCAGCCTCCCTGGTAAAGTCTACTCCAAGGTGCTGGAAGGGAGGGTTCGGCCGATAGTCGAACCTCAGATCGAAGAGGAACAATGCGGATTCCGTCCTGGCCGTGGAACAACAGACCAGCTCTTTACTCTCGCAAGGATCCTGGAGGGGGCCCGGGAGTATGCCCATCCAGTCTACATGTGTTTTGTGGACTTGAAGAAGGCATATGACCGGGTCCCCCGGGAGATACTGTGGGGGGTGCTGCGGGAGTATGGGGTGAGGGGGGCACCTCTCAGGGCCATCCAATCCCTGTACACCCAAAGCGAAAGCTGTGTTCGGGTCCTCGGCAACAAGTCGGACTCGTTTCCGGTGGGGGGTTGGCCTCCGCCAGGGCTGCGCTTTGTCACCAATCCTGTTGGTGGTATTCATGGACAGGATATCGAGGTGTAGTCGGGGGGGAGTTGCAGTTCGGTGTGCTGAAGATCTCATCGCTGCTTTTTGCAGATGATGTGGTCCTGTTGGCATCATCGGCCTGCGACCTCCAGCACTCACTGGATCGGTTCGCAGCCGAGTGTGAAGCGGCCGGGATGAAGATCAGCACCTCTAAATCGGAGGCCGTGGTTCTCAGCAGGAAACCGGTGGATTGCCTACTCCGGGTAGGGAATGAGTCCTTACCCCAAGTGAAGGAGTTCAAGTACCTCGGGGTCTTGTTCGCGAGTGAGGGGACGATGGAGCGTGAGATTGGCCGGAGAATCGAAGCAGCGGGGGCGGTATTGCATTCGCTTTACTGCACCGTTGTGATGAAAAGAGAGCTGAGCCGGAAGGCAAAGCCTTTGCGTTGAAAGGAGCCAGTTGAGGTGGTTCGAGCATCTGGTTAGGATGCCCCCCCCCCCCCCACGACCAGCTGGGAGGAGGCCACGGGGAAGACCCAGGACTAGGTGGAGAGATTACATCTCCACACTGGCCTGGGAACGCCTCGGGATCCCCCAGTCAGAGCTGGTTAATGTGGCCCGGTAGGGAAGTTTGGGGTCCCGTGCTGGAGCTGTTGCCCCCCCGACCCGGATAAGAGGTTAAAGATGAGTGAGTGTGTCTCTGCAGGTATCTGTACTCTGATTGATTGTGTTAAATGTCTCTGCAGGTATCTGTACTCTGATAGGCTGAAGGTCTTCGGTCCTCTCATCATGGGCATCGGGATCTTCCTCTTCATCTGTGCGAACGCCGTCCTGCACGAGAACCGCGACAAGAAGACCAAAGTGATCAACTTGCGGGACATCTACTCGACGGTCATCGACCTCCACAGCCTCCGTAAACCCAACGCCGCCTCCGCTGCCGCCCGCCGCCCCTCCGCCAACCCCCTCAACGGCCTCGTCAACTACGTCCAATCAAAGAGCCTGGAGGTCAAACCCAGGGCGTACCCTGCCTCCCTGCTGACCAGGAGGGAGGCGGAGGGAGGAGGAGGGCCGTTGTCCAGGCAACCGTTGCCCGGCAGCAGCGGAGGAGGAGGAGGAGGAGGAGGAGGAGACGCAGTGTTCAGTATGTACCAGGAGCAGCCAGATGCTACTCCTCCCCCCGCCTCCTCCTCCTCCCACAGACTTTCCCTCCCCCCCAGCTTCAGCCCCCCCCACCTCTCCACCTGCTGGACCTCCCTGCAGAAGGAGGCGCTCAGCTCCTTCACCTTACCGCTGCGCCGCCCGCGGCCCGCCGCGCCCCGCAGGAGGCACTCGGCTCGGGCGGGGACGGGCCGGGGCTTGGGGGGGGAGGAGGAGCGGAGGAGGGAGGGGGGAGGCCACAGACAGCGGGAGGAGGAGGAGGAGGAGGAGGAGGAGGTGTATGCATGTCCACCTCCTCCTCTGTGCTCCTCCACTCTGCCGCCGTCCAGAAGCTTCCTGGATTCAACGGCAGCTTCCTGCAGCTCCTCCTGCCTCCAGAGGGAGGCGCTGCTCCTCCTCTCCTCCTCCTCCCTCACCCCCTCACACATGTCGCTGTCCTCCCTGTCTCACCTCCTCTCCTCCTCCTCCTCGTCCACACCGCTCCCCCCCTGCAGGAGGCGCAGCCTGCCGACCGGCGGCGGCGGCGTGGCCGGTTACAGTAAACTGACAGAAGGAGAGGGCGAATCGTTTGAGTCGATGGAGATGACCTCATCGCTGGGTGGAGGTCAGAGGTCAGGGGAGGTGACATCACACAGGAAGTACTCCAACAGGCAGAAGCTGAGGATGATCTCACGGGTGGATTGTGGTCGGAGGCAGAAGGAGGAGGGATGAGGAGACGGGCCGGCCAATCGGGAGCCGACTCATCGATGACATCAGCATCACATCAGGAAGTGTTCTGGAGGATTAATGTCGTAGCAATAAGGAGTCTTCCAGATGAATGAATGACATCACAACGTCACATGACCTGTCTCCACCAACCAGCTCGTTGACAGTCTGCCTGTTTTTATACTCGGTGTCCTACTGCTGTTGCATTATGGGATATCTGGACTCACTGTTCTAAAATCAGTCTTCACAGAAAACGTTCAGGGCTGACGGATAATTTAACGTCTTACCTTCAGTTTGTTCTTCTGTACCTTTAACCTTTTAACGCCCACTCACAGCTGGAGATCTATAGATATATATCTATATATATATATATATATATAGATATATATATATATATGGATATATATATATATAACTCTGTTTTAAACAGGAGTTCTCTTTCAACAATAAACCAGGGCTGCCCATTAAAACATTTAATCCCACATTATTTGATCTGTTCTAAATGAACCTTAAAGGAGATTAGTCCAGTATTTAATCCTCTTATCAACATGGGAGAGGACTAATATGCTGCTTTATGCAAATGTATGTATATATTTATTATTGTAAATCAATGAACAACACAGATCAATGACAGATATTGATCCAGAAACCCTCACAGGTTCTGCATTTAGCATAAAACAATATGCTCCAATCATAACATGGCAAACTGCAGCCCAACAGGCAACAACAGCTGTCAGTGTGTCAGTGTGCTGACTTGACTATGACTTGCCCCAAACTGCATGTGATGATCATAAAGTGGGCATGTCTGTAAAGGGGAGACTCGTGGGTACCCATAGAACCCATTTACATTCACTGATCTGGAGGTCAGAGGTCAAGGGACCTCTTTGGAAATGGACATGACAGTTTGGAGCGTTATTTAACCTCTTCATGACCAGCTGGTCTGACCTGGTTGGTACCGATTCTTGATATAGTTTATGTATACGGAGAATAAAGAGGACTAAGTGTCATCATCAGGAACAGTGAAACCAGGGTGGGTGTTGAAGGGTTAAATGTTCATCATTAGTGACCCTGAAATATGAAACATCATTAAATCACTTCAGACTCCGTCACCATCAGCATGACTCTGTCAGAACTAAAGACAAATATAACCTGAGCTTTCAACCTTTCACCTGGTTGCTGTTGTTGTTGTTGTTGTTGTTGTGACTCAGTGATGAACCGGAGCTCCACGACGTCTTCCACTGAAACCTGAACCTGCTTCAACAGAACCAACATCCAATCAGCTGATGACCTTCCTCTAGAGGTCAACCATTACAGTCTTCACGCTCTGCTTCCTCTGACTGCTCCCGGGATGTTCGGAGGATTTACACTGAAACATTCCCATCAATAAAATAAAATAAAGCACATTGAGTCTGGTCCAGTATTCTCTGGTGTTATAGTCCCAGTCTGGTCTGGTATTCTCTGGTGTTATAGTCCCAGTCTGGTCCAGTATTCTCTGGTGTTATAGTCCCAGTCTGGTCTGGTATTCTCTGGTGTTATAGTCCCAGTCTGGTCCGGTATTCTCTGGTGTTATAGTCCCAGTCTGGTCTGGTATTCTCTGGTGTTATAGTCCCAGTCTGGTCTGGTATTCTCTGGTGTTATAGTCCCAGTCTGGTCCAGTATTCTCTGGTGTTATAGTCCCAGTCTGGTCTGGTATTCTCTGGTGTTATAGTCCCAGTCTGGTCCAGTATTCTCTGGTGTTATAGTCCCAGTCTGGTCTGGTATTCTCTGGTGTTATAGTCCCAGTCTGGTCTGGTATTCTCTGGTGTTATAGTCCCAGTCTGGTCTGGTATTCTCTGGTGTTATAGTCCCAGTCTGGTCTGGTGTTCTCTGGTGTTATAGTCCCAGTCTGGTCTGGTATTCTCTGGTGTTATAGTCCCAGTCTGGTCTGGTATTCTCTGGTGTTATAGTCCCAGTCTGGTCCAGTATTCTCTGGTGTTATAGTCCCAGTCTGGTCTGGTATTCTCTGGTGTTATAGTCCCAGTCTGGTCCGGTGTTCTCTGGTGTTATAGTCCCAGTCTGGTCTGGTGTTCTCTGGTGTTATAGTCCCAGTCTGGTCTGGTCTTCTCCGGTGTTATAGTCCCAGTCTGGTCTGGTGTTCTCTGGTGTTATAGTCCCAGTCTGGTCTGGTGTTCTCCGGTGTTATAGTCCCAGTCTGGTCTGGTGTTCTCTGGTGTTATAGTCCCAGTCTGGTCTGGTATTCTCTGGTGTTATAGTCCCAGTCTGGTCTGGTCTTCTCTGGTGTTATAGTCCCAGTCTGGTCCGGTATTCTCTGGTGTTATAGTCCCAGTCTGGTCTGGTGTTCTCTGGTGTTATAGTCCCAGTCTGGTCTGGTATTCTCTGGTGTTATAGTCCCAGTCTGGTCTGGTATTCTCTGGTGTTATAGTCCCAGTCTGGTCTGGTATTCTCTGGTGTTGTAGTCCCAGTCTGGTCCGGTATTCTCTGGTGTTGTAGTCCCAGTCTGGTCCGGTATTCTCTGGTGTTATAGTCCCAGTCTGGTCTGGTATTCTCTGGTGTTATAGTCCCAGTCTGGTCTGGTATTCTCTGGTGTTATAGTCCCAGTCTGGTCTGGTATTCTCTGGTGTTATAGTCCCAGTCTGGTCTGGTTTAGAGCTGCAGGTCAGGTCAGAGACCAGCAGAGGGAGGCAGACCCCCAGAGAGAGAGACATCAACTCACAGAGATCCTGTTCAGGGTGGCGGGGGTTCTGGACCCGGTCTGGTCTGGATCTGATTCCAGCTGACACTAGTTGAAGGCGTGGGGGGGGGGGGTGAATCATTGTGATGTTGTTCTTGTTTTCAGTGTAAATGCACTAATCATATCTATATCCTCTAGATCTATATAGATCTAGAGGATATAGATATAGACATACATACATGTAGATATATAGATCTAGAGGATATAGATATAGATATACATACATGTAGATATATAGATCTAGAGGATATAGATATAGACATACATACATGTAGATATATAGATCTAGAGTATATAGATATAGATATACATACATGTAGATATATAGATCTAGAGGATATAGATATAGACATACATACATGTAGATATATAGATCTAGAGGATATAGATATAGATATACATACATGTAGATATATAGATCTAGAGGATATAGATATAGATATACATACATGTAGATATATAGATCTAGAGGATATAGATATAGATATACATACATGTAGATATATAGATCTAGAGGATATAGATATAGACATACATACATGTAGATATATAGATCTAGAGTATATAGATATAGATACATTAATTTATTAATTTATTTAATTGTTTTCAGAACTAAGGGAGTGGGGGGGGGGGTCTCATTTTCCCTTTTGAAATGATTTACTGCTTATCCGGCCTCCTGATTGGCCGAGGCCGCTGTCAGTCAGCTGGTGGGCGGGGCCTGTGAGCTCTTATAGAGGCAGCTGCTCCAGATGTTCAGACTGTAACTCCCCCCCCCATAATATAACCATAGAACCCTCCTCTAACCCTCCTAGAACCAACCAGCCAACCAGAGACGCTCTGAGACCGAAGAGGAGGAGAGAAGACGAACTCCCCCCTCACAGAGACACAACCCGACCAGAGACGCTCTGAGACTCTGAGACTCCGAGGAGGAGGAGAAGTTAAAGAACCTCCAGGTTCTGCTGGAGAACCGACAGAACAAGAAGAAACTAAGAGAAACTAATTTAACTTCTGCTGAGATTAAAGGACAGACAGAGAGACACAGAGACAGAGAGACAGACAGAGAGACAGAGAGACAAATAGACAGAGAGACAGAGACAGATGGACAGACAGAGAGACAGATAGACAGAGACACAGAGACAGAGAGACAGACAGAGAGACAGAGAGACAGAGAGAGAGAGAGACAGACAGAGAGACAGAGAGACAGAGACAGAGAGACAGACAGAGAGACAGAGAGAGAGAGACAGACAGAGAGACAGAGAGAGAGAGAGACAGACAGAGAGACAGAGAGACAGAGAGAGAGACACAGAGACAGAGACAGAGACAGATAGACAGAGAGACAGAGAGACAGAGACAGAGAGACAGACAGAGAGACAGAGAGACAGAGACAGAGAGACAGACAGAGAGACAGAGAGAGAGAGAGACAGACAGAGAGACAGAGAGAGAGACACAGAGACAGAGACAGAGACAGATAGACAGAGAGACAGACAGCTAACCAACGTTAGTGGATGTTAAACTGTCAGTGAGACACTCAGCATTTGTCTGTCTCTCTGTGTGTCCCGGGGGACGGAGGATGTCCCCGGTTTGTCTCGACGTCCTCAGCCGGACCCGCGGCTCCTCCGGCCAGCACACAGAGCTCTGAACTAGACCTGGACCTGGACCTGGACCTGGACCTGGACCTGGACCTGGACCCGGTCCCGTGTCTGTAAACCCGGATCAATCAGTGGATTCAGACTGAGGACGGTTCACGATGCCCTCAGAGCTGGCTGTAGGATTTGTCTTGAGGGTTCTGCTGCCCCTCACTCTGACTGCAGGTAAGATCCACTTTCACTTGTTTCTGGGTCTCTGCTGGTTCCACAAGTAATACTACCATCAGAGTATTATTACTACTACTACCATCAGAGTATTATTACTACTACCATCAGAGTATTACTACTACTACCATCAGAGTATTATTACTACTACCATCAGAGTATTACTACTACTACCATCAGAGTATTACTACTACTACCATCAGAGTATTACTACTACTACCATCAGAGTATTATTACTACTACCATCAGAGTATTACTACTACTACCATCAGAGTATTATTACTACTACCATCAGAGTATTACTACTACTACCATCAGAGTATTACTACTACTACCACCAGAGTATTATTACTACTACCATCAGAGTATTATTACTACTTCCATCAGAGTATTATTACTACTACTACCATCAGAGTATTATTATTACTACCATCAGAGTATTATTACTACTACCATCAGAGTAGTATTACTACTACCATCAGAGTATTACTACTACTACCATCAGAGTATTATTACTACTACCATCAGAGTATTACTACTACTACCATCAGAGTATTATTATTACTACCATCAGAGTATTATTACTACTACCATCAGAGTAGTATTACTACTACCACCAGAGTATTATTACTACTACCATCAGAGTATTATTACTACTACTACCATCAGAGTATTACTACTACTACCATCAGAGTATTATTACTACTACCATCAGAGTATTACTACTACTACCATCAGAGTATTACTACTACTACCATCAGAGTAGTATTACTACTACCATCAGAGTATTATTACTACTACTACCACCAGAGTATTATTACTACTACCATCAGAGTATTATTACTACTACCATCAGAGTATTATTACTACTACCATCAGAGTATTACTACTACTACCATCAGAGTATTATTACTACTACCATCAGAGTATTACTACTACTACCATCAGAGTATTATTACTACTACCATCAGAGTATTACTACTACTACCATCAGAGCATTATTATTACTACCATCAGAGTATTATTACTACTATCATCAGAGTAGTATTACTACTACCATCAGAGTATTATTACTACTACTACCACCAGAGTATTATTACTACTACCACCAGAGTATTATTACTACTACTACCATCAGAGTATTATTACTACTACTACCATCAGAGTATTATTACTACTACTACCATCAGAGTATTATTAATACTACCATCAGAGTATTATTACTACTACCATCAGAGTATTATTAATACTACCATCAGAGTATTATTACTACTACCATCAGAGTATTATTAATACTACCATCAGAGTATTATTACTACTACCATCAGGGTATTATTAATACTACCATCAGAGTATAATTACTACTACTACTACCATCAGAGTATTAGTACTACTACCATCAGAGTATAATTACTACTACTACCATCAGGGTATTATTAATACTACCATCAGAGTATAATTACTACTACTACTACCATCAGAGTATTAGTACTACTACCATCAGAGTATAATTACTACTACTACCATCAGAGTATTATTATTACTACTACCATCAGAGTATTATTAATACTACCATCAGAGTATTATTACTACTACCATCAGGGTATTATTAATACTACCATCAGAGTATAATTACTACTACTACTACCATCAGAGTATTACTACTACTACCATCAGAGTATTACTACTACTACCATCAGAGTATTATTACTACTACCATCAGAGTATTTTTAGTACTACCATCAGAGTATTATTACTACTACCATCATAGTATTATTACTACTACTACCATCAGAGTATTATTACTACTACCATCAGAGTATTATTACTACTACCATTAGAGTATTATTACTACTACCACCAGAGTATTATTATTACTACCATCAGAGTATTATTACTACTACCATTAGAGTATTATTACTACTACCATTACAGTATTATTACTACTACCATCAGAGTAGTATTACTACTACCACCAGAGTATTATTACTACTACCATCAGAGTATTATTACTACTACTACCATCAGAGTATTATTACTACTACCATCAGAGTATTATTACTACTACCATCAGAGTATTATTACTAC
Source organism: Sebastes umbrosus (assembly GCF_015220745.1). Taxonomy (NCBI): domain Eukaryota; kingdom Metazoa; phylum Chordata; class Actinopteri; order Perciformes; family Sebastidae; genus Sebastes; species Sebastes umbrosus. The sequence goes on along the minus strand of NW_023618472.1, from coordinate 22,210 downwards.
TACTACCACCAGAGTATTATTACTACTACTACCATCAGAGTATTATTACTACTACTACCATCAGAGTATTATTAATACTACCATCAGAGTATTATTAATACTACCATCAGAGTATTATTACTACTACTACTACCATCAGAGTATTACTACTACTACCATCAGAGTATTATTACTACTACCATCAGAGTATTTTTAGTACTACCATTATTAATACTACCAATAAAGTACACATATTTAGTAAACATTATTAATGTGTTCTGATTCTTCTAATACTAGGACACTCCTAACCAATGAGGTAATAGTGTGTGTGTTTGTGTGTGTGTGTGTGTGTGTGTATGTATATGTGTGTATGTGTGTGTGTGTGTGTGTGTGTGTGTGTGTGTGTGTGTGTGTGTGTGTGTGTGTGTGTGTGTGTGTGTGTGTGTGTGTGTGTGCGTGTGTGTGTGTGTGTGTGTGTGTATATGTGTGTGTGCCACAGATGAGCTCATCAATAAATAATTTTCATTCAGCATTAAAAACCATAACTAAATGACTGATTGACTAAATGGATCAGATATTCCTTTATTAGTCTCACGGGAGGTGGGGGGGGGGGGCAGCGTAGACCAACAGAGAGGACATATCTACTATATATAGTATATATAGTAGATATAATATATATAGTATATATAGTATATATAGTATATATATAGAGCAGGAAGAAGAAGCAGCGATAACAACAATGAACACATACAACACAGTGCAAACAGAAAGCCTGTTTATTTACCTTCACAATGATGTCACTCTTGTAAGGATCATGTATTTGTGGGATTGGGCAGCCACTGGCTGCTCATCCCACAAATACATGATCCTTACAAGAGTGACATCATTGTGAAGGTAAATAAACAGGCTTTCCAACAATGTCAAATACAATGACCATTAGCATTGATACAACAGAGAAATAATCCACCAAACACAAGTTTAACAACTTTTTCCCCCAGTTTATATACTGAATATATACAGTATTTATATACTATATATATATATATACATATATATATATAGTATTGACAATAAACTGTTAAAAAATGATTAATGAATGATAAAATGATATTGCATAGTATGAATTACACCTGAGTAGTAATGATATTACACAGTCAGTATACAGTATAGTACTGTAGCACTGTAGTACTGTAGTACTGTAGTAATGATATTACACAGTCGGTATACAGTATAGTACTGTAGTACTGTAGTACTGTAGTACTGTAGTAATGATATTACACAGTCAGTATACAGTATAGTACTGTAGTACTGTAGTACTGTAGTAATGATATTACACAGTCGGTATACAGTATAGTACTGTAGTACTGTAGTACTGTAGTGCTGTAGTAATGATATTACACAGTCGGTATAGTACTGTAGCACTGTAGTACTGTAGTACTGTAGTAATGATATTACACAGTCGGTATACAGTATAGTACTGTAGTACTGTAGTAATGATATTACACAGTCGGTATACAGTATAGTACTGTAGTACTGTAGTAATGATATTACACAGTCGGTATACAGTATAGTACTGTAGTACTGTAGTAATGATATTACACAGTCGGTATACAGTATAGTACTGTAGTACTGTAGTAATGATATTACACAGTCGGTATACAGTATAGTACTGTAGTACTGTAGTAATGATATTACACAGTCGGTATACAGTATAGTACTGTAGTACTGTAGTACTGTAGTGCTGTAGTACTGTAGTAATGATATTACACAGTCGGTATACAGTATAGTACTGTAGTACTGTAGTGCTGTAGTACTGTAGTACTGTAGTACTGTAGTAATGATATTACACAGTCGGTATACAGTATAGTACTGTAGTACTGTAGTACTGTAGTAATGATATTACACAGTCAGTATACAGTATAGTACTGTAGTACTGTAGTACTGTAGTACTGTAGTAATGATATTACATAGTCGGTATACAGTATAGTACTGTAGTACTGTAGTACTGTAGTAATGATATTACACAGTCAGTATACAGTATAGTACTGTAGTACTGTAGTACTGTAGTACTGTAGTAATGATATTACACAGTCGGTATACAGTATAGTACTGTAGTACTGTAGTACTGTAGTACTGTAGTAATGATATTACACAGTCAGTATACAGTATAGTACTGTAGTACTGTAGTACTGTAGTAATGATATTACACAGTCGGTATACAGTATAGTACTGTAGTACTGTAGTGCTGTAGTAATGATATTACACAGTCGGTATACAGTATAGTACTGTAGTACTGTAGTACTGTAGTAATGATATTACACAGTCAGTATACAGTATAGTACTGTAGTAATGATATTACACAGTCAGTATACAGTATAGTACTGTAGTACTGTAGTACTGTAGCACTGTAGTACTGTAGTACTGTAGTACTGTAGTAATGATATTAAACAGTCAGTATACAGTATAGTACTGTAGTACTGTAGCACTGTAGTACTGTAGTACTGTAGTACTGTAGTAATGATATTACACAGTCAGTATACAGTATAGTACTGTAGTACTGTAGTACTGTAGTACTGTAGTAATGTAGTACTGTAGTAATGTAGTAATGTAGTACTGTAGTACTGTAGTACTGTAGTAATGTAGTACTGTAGTAATGTAGTAATGTAGTACTGTAGTACTGTTGTAATGTAGTACTGTAGTACTGTAGTAATGTAGTACTGTAGTATTGTTGTGTTGTAGTACTGTAGTACTGTTGTAACGTAGTACTGTAGTACTGTAGTAATGTAGTAATGTAGTACTGTAGTACTGTTGTAATGTAGTAATGTAGTACTGTAGTAATGTAGTAATGTAGTACTGTAGTACTGTAGTAATGTAGTACTGTAGTACTGTAGTACTGTAGTAATGTAGTAATGTAGTAATGTAGTAATGTAGTACTGTAGTACTGTTGTAATGTAGTAATGTAGTACTGTAGTAATGTAGTAATGTAGTACTGTAGTAATGTAGTACTGTAGTAATGTAGTACTGTAGTACTGTAGTAATGTAGTAATGTAGTAATGTAGTACTGTAGTACTGTAGTAATGATATTCAGTATACAGTATAGTGCTGTTATGTCAGGTGTTGGTGTGTATGTGGTCTACTGGTTTAGTATTTAGTATTTACTGATTTACTGATTAATCTGCTGATTGTTGTTTTATTGTCATTTAAAACAAAGAAATCCTGGTCTGGTCTACCATGGAGGGGGTTCAGGATCTGGCTGAGGGGGTTCAGGACCTGGCTGCGGGGGTTCAGGTCTATGCAGACTGGCTGAGGGGGTTCAAGACCTGGCTGAGGGGGTTCAGGTCTATGCAGACTGGCTGAGGGGGTTCAGGACCTGGCTGAGGGGGTTCAGGTCTATGCAGACTGGCTGTGGGGGTTCAGGTCTATGCAGACTGGCTGAGGGGGTTCAGGATCTGGCTGAGGGGGTTCAGGACCTGGCTGCGGGGGTTCAGGTCTATGCAGACTGGCTGAGGGGGTTCAGGACCTGGCTGAGGGGGTTCAGGTCTATGCAGACTGGCTGAGGGGGTTCAGGACCTGGCTGAGGGGGTTCAGGTCTATGCAGACTGGCTGTGGGGGTTCAGGTCTATGCAGACTGGCTGAGGGGGTTCAGGATCTGGCTGAGGGGGTTCTGGACCTGGCTGAGGGGGTTCAGGATCTGGCTGAGGGGGTTCTGGACCTGGCTGAGGGGGTTCAGGACCTGGCTGAGGGGGTTCAGGTCTATGTAGAACAGCAGTGGGGACAGAGCATCGGCCTCTCGGGTCGTCTTCCACAGTCCCGTTGAGTTCTTGATGAAGGCTCTTAGTGTCCTGTTGATGTTGGACAGTTCCAGGCGTTCCAGTATCCATGTGTGTGGCATCGAGTCGGAGGCTTTCTGGTAGTCGACCCGGCAGTGCACCGGTTGGTCTGCCGGTAGACCGGTAGTTGGTGCTTGGCTCCTCTGGTGTTACTGCTCATGTACTGAGCCATGTGACTACTCAGCTTAGCCGCTATGATGCCTGACAGGAGCTTCCAGGTTATTGGCCGGCAGTTGGGTGGAATGGTTCCCTTCTGGAGGTCCTTCATGATCAGGACTGTCCTGTCCTGGGTTAACCCTAATCCTTCTGGGGGTCCTTCATGATCAGGATTGTCCTGTCCTGGGTTAACCCTAATCCTTCTGGGGGTCCTTCATGATCAGGACTGTCCTGTCCTGGGTTAACCCTAATCCTTCTGGGGGTCCTTCATGATTAGGACTGTCCTGTCCTGGGTTAACCCTAATCCTTATGGGGGTCCTTCATGATTAGGACTGTCCTGTCCTGGGTTAACCCTAATCCTTATGGGGGTCCTTCATGATCAAGACTGTCCTGTCCTGGGTTAACCCTAATCCTGACCCCTAACCCGGTGGGTCCCATCCCTCAGCAGCTGGTTCATCTGTGCTGCTAGGCGTTCATGGAGTGACGTTAGCTTCTTCAGCCAGTATGTGTGGATCATGTCGGGGCCCGGTGCTGTCCAGCTCTTCATCTTTGAGATGGTTCTGGTTCTGGTTCTGGGAGGTTGCTGTGGTCAGTTCTCAGGTCCACTAGCCGTTTGGCACCGGTGTTGTGTGATGCTTCTCTTTCCCATCTCAGCTCTTGGTGGGTCTGACCGGCTGGTATTGAAAGAACCCTTTGGCTGGTTGAGTGGAGAACATCCTGTTTGTTCTCCTGGTTTCTACCTCTTCGGTGTTTCTCTTCAGCCGGCTGGTCTTCTCCTGGGAACCCCTTTATTCACCATATGGCCTTTCTGAAGCTCTGCTAGCTGGCTAACTTCTCTCCATGCTGCCTTTATCTTAGCCTCTAACCGTCTCTTCCATGGAGGGGACTGCTTCTTCTGTACTGGGTTCATCTGTTTGGTCTCAGTGATGGTCCTCAGTGATGGTCTCAGTGATGGTCTCAGTGATGGTCCTCAGTGATGGTCTCAGTGATGGTCTCAGTGATGGTCCTCGGTGATGGTCCTCGGTGATGGTCTCAGTGATGGTCCTCAGTGATGGTCCTCAGTGATGGTCTCAGTGATGGTCTCAGTAATGGTCCTCAGTGATGGTCCTCAGTGATGGTCCTCAGTGATGGTCCTCAGCGCAGCATTCACATCTTCTAGCAGATCTTCTGAAGGTACTTGGCAACTCGGCTTCGGTATTCGTCGGGGGCTCCAGTACTTGTAGTACTTCCATCCCGACCCCCGCTGACTTATGTCTTCTCTTCTGGTTAGCATCATTAGCATTTCTCTTTCAACACAATGACTCTGTTAGCAGTGAGCTAGCTGCTGAAGTGCCCTTGAGCAGAGAGCAGGTGACAGATCGATGCGGACACCCCCAACATCATCAACGAAGGCCGACTGTTGCGTCGCCTCACGTCTCCTTTGTTTCCTCCGTCTCCTCCGTCTCCTCCGTCTCCTTCATCTCCTTCGTCTCCTTCATCTCCTTCGTCTCGCCCGACAGGCTGCACTCGAACGCACCTCAAAGACGACGGCTGACGGCCAGTTAGCACAAAGTTCCTGACAGGAAGTAACCGTCCTGACAGGAAGTAACCGTCCACGCCAGCAGGCGGCCGTCTATCCATCATTGAAGTAGGAAACAGGAAGAGTGAGGACGGAGGACGGAGGACGGAGGATGTATATATGTGTGTAAACCAGACAGACGCTCAGCGGCGGCGTCTCCGTGTCCTTGCATTCAGTTTTTAGGTGGAATTTCCCTTTAAAAGGCCCCACATTCCTCAGAGAGGGGGAGGTGTGTGTGTGTGTGTGTGTGGTTAGCAGTGTGTCAACACACACACACACAGCCAGATGTTGTTACCTGAGAGAGTGGAACCAATCTGTGTGTGTTGGGGGAGGGGAAGTTATACAGGGGGGCGCGCTCTTCCTGTCTGGACCCCCCCACCACACGCACGCACACACACTGAGCTGTAAATAGTGTGTGTGTGTGTGTGCGTGTGTGTGTGTGTTTGTTATGTGTGTGTGTGTGTGTGTGTGTGTGTGTGTGTGTGTGTGTGTGTGTGAGGAAGAGGAAGGCGTCCATCTTCAGACTGTTTATGAATCATTGAACCAACTTTATTGACACGATTACAGTCTGCAGACATGTTCATATATATACTGCATATATATACTATATGTACATATATATATATGTATATGTACATATATATACATACATGTATATATATATGTATATATATACTATAGGTACATGTACTGTATATATATGAACATGTTCATACAGTGTACATCTATATATATACTGTATATATATAGATGTTGATATACTGTATAAACTGTATTTGATGTTATAACGTTATTATATAAACTAAATAAAGTGTAGTTGTGTTTAGTGACAGCAGATGTTCTCAGATCTCCCGTCAGAATGGATCTGTGTAATGATCTAATGATTGATGTATTGATTGATGTATTGATTTATTGATTGATGTATTGATTGATGTATTGATCGATGTATTGATGTATTGATTGATGTATTGATGTATTGATTGATGTATTGATTGATGTATTGATGAATGTGTTCACAGCATGTGTGTTGCGGTATAACGGGTTCTCTCTGGTCTACGTCCTCCTGCTGCTGTTGCTGCCCCTGCTGCCTGAACCCTCCTCGTCCTCCTCTTCAGGTACCAATACTGATCAATACTGACCAATACTGACCAATACTGATCAATACTCACCAATACTGATCAATACTCACCAATACTGACCAATACTGACCAATACTGATCAATACTGACCAATACTGAGCAATACTGAGCAATACTCACCAATACTCACCAATACTGACCAATACTGACGAATACTGATCAATACTCACCATACTGACCAATACTGATCAATACTGACCAATACTGAGCAATACTGAGCAATACTCACCAATACTGACCAATACTGACCAATACTGACCAATGCTGACCAATACTGACCAATACTGACTAATACTGATCAATACTCACCAATACTGATCAATACTGAGCAATACTGACAAATACTGATCAATAATCACCAATACTGATCAATACTGAGCAATACTCACCAATACTGATCAATACTGAGCAATACTGACTAATACTGATCAATACTGACCAATACTGATCAATACTGACCAATACTGACTAATACTGATCAATACTCACCAATACTCACCAATACTGATCAATACTGACCAATACTGATCAATACTCACCAATACTGATCAATACTCACCAATACTGACCAATACTGATCAATACTGAGCAATACTGATCAATACTCACCAATACTGAGCAATTCTCCAGACAACAACCAATTTTTAAAACGCTTGTTTTCTGAATGGATTTTGGCTCATCAGAGCTAACAGGGCCTGTCCCGTCCCAGTGAGGACGTTAGGACACGGTCTGTCCCGTCCCGGTGAGGACGTTAGGACACGGTCTATCCCGTCCCGGTGAGGACGGTAGGACACGGTCTGTCCCGTCCCGGTGAGGACGTTAGGACACGGTCTGTCCCGTCCCAGTGAGGACGTTAGCACAGGGTCTGTCCCGTCCCAGTGAGGACGTTAGGACAGTCTGTCCCGTCCTAGAGAGGACGTTAGGACAGGGTCTGTGTGTTAACATCACTTCCTGTTTCCGCCAGCTTTTCAAAATAAAGTGTTTGTCTCCTAGGCAACACGTGTCGCTGTGTGACGGCTGTGTGCGTCTCCAGTTTCCTCTTCCTGTTACTGCAGTCCTTCTTCCAGCTGACCACCATCACCCTGCAGCCAGAGGCCAACTGTGAGACAGCTGTCTGTCTGTCTCTCTGTCTGTCTGTCTGTCTCTCTCTGTGTATTGATGACCTGTCTGTCTCTCTCTGTGTAATGATGACCTGTCTGTCTCTCTCTGTGTATTGATGACCTGTCTGTCTCTCTCTGTGTAATGATGACCTGTCTGTCTCTCTCTGTGTATTGATGACCTGTCTGTCTCTCTCTGTGTATTGATGACCTGTCTGTCTCTCTCTGTGTATTGATGACCTGTCTGTCTCTCTCTGTGTATTGATGACCTGTCTGTCTCTCTCTGTGTATTGATGACCTGTCTGTCTCTCTACAGGTACGTCGTGGCAGAAAGCTCTCAGTCAGCTCGGCCTGGTGAGGTAAGAATGACGTCATGTGTCAGACAGACAGACAGTCAGACAGGCAGTCAGTCAGTCAGACAGTCAGTCAGACCAGAACGCCATCGCGTTAGGGTAGAAGTATATTTATATATATATATATATATATATATATATATATATATCCTCCAGACTGTCGGTGTAACTTCTCATGAACAACCTGTCTGTCTGCGTCAGTGTGACAGGAAGTGATGCAGGCTCGGCAGTGAGACAGGTGTTTCCAGATGTTGGCGTGCTGGTCGTCGGCCTGCTGACCTGGAGGCTGATCGTCAGACTGAACACCGACACACACACGCAGGTAACATACACACACACACACACACACACACACACTAATGAAGCAGGTGTAACCTCGTTAAGTCGTCTCCTCTTGTTCCTTAACGAGGTTTCCTGTCTATTAGTGTGTAACTCAGTAAGCTATTTATTAACTGTAACCTCGTTATGTGACTACAGCAGGACAGTAACACACACACACACATACACACACACACACACACACAGTCTATAATGATTCGGTTTCAGGTTCAATCAGTTTATTAGCTGAACTGTCGGAGTCTGTTTGTTAACATGAAACCAGACCAGCAGACAGCAGCTCCGACGGACCGGCAGGACACTGATACGTTTCCAGATGACTTCCTGTCAGCTCACATGCTGCATGTAAAGACCTTTAATTCATATAAGAGGTCGACCGACCCCTTACAGTCCCATCAGACTCTCAGAGAGAGGTTCAGGTTCAGGTCTGAGGCCGACCCCTTACAGTCCCATCAGACTCTCAGAGAGAGGTTCAGGTTCAGGTCTGAGACCGACCCCTTACAGTCCCATCAGACTCTGGGAGAGAGGTTCAGGTTCAGGTCTGAGGCCGACCCCTTACAGTCCCATCAGACTCTCAGAGAGAGGTTCAGGTTCAGGTCTGAGGCCGACCCCTTACAGTCCCATCAGACTCTCAGAGAGAGGTTCAGGTTCAGGTCTGAGGCCGACCCCTTACAGTCCCATCAGACTCTGGGAGAGAGGTTCAGGTCTGAGGCCGACCCCTTACAGTCCCATCAGACTCTCAGAGAGAGGTTCAGGTTCAGGTCTGAGGCCGACCCCTTACAGTCCCATCAGACTCTCAGAGAGAGGTTCAGGTTCAGGTCTGAGACCGACCCCTTACAGTCCCATCAGACTCTGGGAGAGAGGTTCAGGTTCAGGTCTGAGGCCGACCCCTTACAGTCCCATCAGACTCTGGGAGAGAGGTTCAGGTTCAGGTCTGAGGCCGACCCCTTGCAGTCCCATCAGACTCTGGGAGAGAGGTTCAGGTTCAGGTCTGAGGCCGACCCCTTACAGTCCCATCAGACTCTGTGAGAGAGGTTCAGGTTCAGGTCTGAGGCCGACCCCTTACAGTCCCATCAGACTCTGGGAGAGAGGTTCAGGTCTGAGGCCGACCCCTTACAGTCCCATCAGACTCTCAGAGAGAGGTTCAGGTTCAGGTCTGAGGCCAACCCCTTACAGTCCCATCAGACTCTCAGAGAGAGGTTCAGGTTCAGGTCTGAGGCCGACCCCTTACAGTCCCATCAGACTCTGGGAGAGAGGTTCAGGTTCAGGTTCAGGTCTGAGGCCGACCCCTTACAGTCCCATCAGACTCTGGGAGAGAGGTTCAGGTTCAGGTCTGAGGCCGACCCCTTACAGTCCCATCAGACTCTGGGAGAGAGGTTCAGGTCTGAGGCCGACCCCTTACAGTCCCATCAGACTCTGGGAGAGAGGTTCAGGTTCAGGTCTGAGGCCGACCCCTTGCAGTCCCATCAGACTCTGGGAGAGAGGTTCAGGTTCAGGTCTGAGGCCGACCCCTTGCAGTTCCATCAGACTCTGGGAGAGAGGTTCAGGTTCAGGTCTGAGGCCGACCCCTTGCAGTCCCATCAGACTCTGGGAGAGAGGTTCAGGTTCAGGTCTGAGGCCGACCCCTTACAGTCCCATCAGACTCTCAGAGAGAAGTTCAGGTTCAGGTCTGAGACCGACCCCTTACAGTCCCATCAGACTCTCAGAGAGAGGTTCAGGTTCAGGTTCAGGTCTGAGGCTGACCCCTTACAGTCCCATCAGACTCTCAGAGAGAGGTTCAGGTTCAGGTTCAGGTCTGAGGCCGACCCCTTACAGTCCCATCAGACTCTGGGAGAGAGGTTCAGGTTCAGGTCTGAGGCCGACCCCTTACAGTCCCATCAGACTCTGGGAGAGAGGTTCAGGTCTGAGGCCGACCCTTTACAGTCCCATCAGACTCTGGGAGAGAGGTTCAGGTTCAGGTCTGAGGCCGACCCCTTACAGTCCCATCAGACTCTCAGAGAGAGGTTCAGGTTCAGGTCTGAGGCCGACCCCTTACAGTCCCATCAGACTCTCAGAGAGAGGTTCAGGTTCAGGTCTGAGGCCGACCCCTTACAGTCCCATCAGACTCTGGGAGAGAGGTTCAGGTCTGAGGCCGACCCCTTACAGTCCCATCAGACTCTCAGAGAGAGGTTCAGGTTCAGGTCTGAGGCCGACCCCTTACAGTCCCATCAGACTCTCAGAGAGAGGTTCGGGTTCAGGTCTGAGGCCGACCCCTTACAGTCCCATCAGACTCTCAGAGAGAGGTTCAGGTTCAGGTCTGAGGCCGACCCCTTACAGTCCCATCAGACTCTCAGAGAGAGGTTCAGGTTCAGGTCTGAGGCCGACCCCTTACAGTCCCATCAGACTCTCAGAGAGAGGTTCAGGTTCAGGTCTGAGGCCGACCCCTTACAGTCCCATCAGACTCTCAGAGAGAGGTTCAGGTTCAGGTCTGAGGCCGACCCCTTACAGTCCCATCAGACTCTGGGAGAGAGGTTCAGGTTCAGGTTCAGGTCTGAGGCCGACCCCTTACAGTCCCATCAGACTCTGGGAGAGAGGTTCAGGTTCAGGTCTGAGGCCGACCCCTAACAGTCCCATCAGACTCTCAGAGAGAGGTTCAGGTTCAGGTCTGAGACCGACCCCTTACAGTCCCATCAGACTCTGGGAGAGAGGTTCAGGTTCAGGTCTGAGGCCGACCCCTTGCAGTCCCATCAGACTCTGGGAGAGAGGTTCAGGTTCAGGTCTGAGGCCGACCCCTTACAGTCCCATCAGACTCTGGGAGAGAGGTTCAGGTTCAGGTCTGAGGCCGACCCCTTACCGTCCCATCAGACTCTGAGAGAGAGGTTCAGGTTCAGGTCTGAGGCCGACCCCTTACAGTCCCATCAGACTCTGGGAGAGAGGTTCAGGTTCAGGTCTGAGGCCGACCCCTTACAGTCCCATCAGACTCTGGGAGAGAGGTTTCAGGTCTGAGGCCGACCCCTTACAGTCCCATCAGACTCTCAGAGAGAGGTTCAGGTTCAGGTCTGAGGCCAACCCCTTACAGTCCCATCAGACTCTCAGAGAGAGATTCAGGTTCAGGTCTGAGGCCGACCCCTTACAGTCCCATCAGACTCTGGGAGAGAGGTTCAGGTTCAGGTTCAGGTCTGAGGCCGACCCCTTACAGTCCCATCAGACTCTGGGAGAGAGGTTCAGGTTCAGGTCTGAGGCCGACCCCTTACAGTCCCATCAGACTCTGGGAGAGAGGTTCAGGTCTGAGGCCGACCCCTTACAGTCCCATCAGACTCTGGGAGAGAGGTTCAGGTTCAGGTCTGAGGCCGACCCCTTACAGTCCCATCAGACTCTGGGAGAGAGGTTCAGGTCTGAGGCCGACCCTTTACAGTCCCATCAGACTCTGGGAGAGAGGTTCAGGTTCAGGTCTGAGGCCGACCCCTTACAGTCCCATCAGACTCTGGGAGAGAGGTTCAGGTCTGAGGCCGACCCCTTACAGTCCCATCAGACTCTCAGAGAGAGGTTCAGGTTCAGGTCTGAGGCCAACCCCTTACAGTCCCATCAGACTCTCAGAGAGAGATTCAGGTTCAGGTCTGAGGCCGACCCCTTACAGTCCCATCAGACTCTGGGAGAGAGGTTCAGGTTCAGGTTCAGGTCTGAGGCCGACCCCTTACAGTCCCATCAGACTCTGGGAGAGAGGTTCAGGTTCAGGTCTGAGGCCGACCCCTTACAGTCCCATCAGACTCTGGGAGAGAGGTTCAGGTCTGAGGCCGACCCCTTACAGTCCCATCAGACTCTGGGAGAGAGGTTCAGGTTCAGGTCTGAGGCCGACCCCTTGCAGTCCCATCAGACTCTGGGAGAGAGGTTCAGGTTCAGGTCTGAGGCCGACCCCTTGCAGTTCCATCAGACTCTGGGAGAGAGGTTCAGGTTCAGGTCTGAGGCCGACCCCTTGCAGTCCCATCAGACTCTGGGAGAGAGGTTCAGGTTCAGGTCTGAGGCCGACCCCTTACAGTCCCATCAGACTCTCAGAGAGAAGTTCAGGTTCAGGTCTGAGACCGACCCCTTACAGTCCCATCAGACTCTCAGAGAGAGGTTCAGGTTCAGGTTCAGGTCTGAGGCCGACCCCTTACAGTCCCATCAGACTCTCAGAGAGAGGTTCAGGTTCAGGTCTGAGGCCGACCCCTACAGTCCCATCCAGACTCTGGGAGAGAGGTTCAGGTTCAGGTCTGAGGCCGACCCCTTACAGTCCCATCAGACTCTGGGAGAGAGGTTCAGGTCTGAGGCCGACCCTTTACAGTCCCATCAGACTCTGGGAGAGAGGTTCAGGTTCAGGTCTGAGGCCGACCCCTTACAGTCCCATCAGACTCTCAGAGAGAGGTTCAGGTTCAGGTCTGAGGCCGACCCCTTACAGTCCCATCAGACTCTGGGAGAGAGGTTCAGGTTCAGGTCTGAGGCCGACCCCTTACAGTCCCATCAGACTCTGGGAGAGAGGTTCAGGTTCAGGTCTGAGGCCGACCCCTTACAGTCCCATCAGACTCTGGGAGAGAGGTTCAGGTCTGAGGCCGACCCTTTACAGTCCCATCAGACTCTGGGAGAGAGGTTCAGGTTCAGGTCTGAGGCCGACCCCTTACAGTCCCATCAGACTCTCAGAGAGAGGTTCAGGTTCAGGTCTGAGGCCGACCCCTTACAGTCCCATCAGACTCTGGGAGAGAGGTTCAGGTTCAGGTCTGAGGCCGACCCCTTACAGTCCCATCAGACTCTGGGAGAGAGGTTCAGGTCTGAGGCCGACCCCTTACAGTCCCATCAGACTCTGGGAGAGAGGTTCAGGTTCAGGTCTGAGGCCAACCCCTTACAGTCCCATCAGACTCTGGGAGAGAGGTTCAGGTCTGAGGCCGACCCCTTACAGTCCCATCAGACTCTGGGAGAGAAGTTCAGGTTCAGGTTCAGGTCTGAGGCCGACCCCTTACAGTCCCATCAGACTCTGGGAGAGAGGTTCAGGTTCAGGTCTGAGGCCGACCCCTTACAGTCCCATCAGACTCTAGGAGAGAGTTTCAGGTTCAGGTCTGAGGCCGACCCCTTACAGTCCCATCAGACTCTCAGAGAGAGGTTCAGGTTCAGGTCTGAGGCCGACCCCTTACAGTCCCATCAGACTCTCAGAGAGAGGTTCAGGTTCAGGTCTGAGGCCGACCCCTTACAGTCCCATCAGACTCTGGGAGAGAGGTTCAGGTTCAGGTCTGAGGCTGACCCCTTACAGTCCCATCAGACTCTGGGAGAGAGGTTCAGGTCTGAGGCCGACCCCTTACAGTCCCATCAGACTCTGGGAGAGAGGTTCAGGTTCAGGTTCAGGTCTGAGGCCGACCCCTTACAGTCCCATCAGACTCTGGGAGAGAGGTTCAGGTTCAGGTCTGAGGCCGACCCCTTACAGTCCCATCAGACTCTGGGAGAGAGGTTCAGGTCTGAGGCCGACCCCTTACAGTCCCATCAGACTCTGGGAGAGAGGTTCAGGTTCAGGTCTGAGGCTGACCCCTTACAGTCCCATCAGACCTCTGGGAGAGAGGTTCAGGTTCAGGTCTGAGGCCGACCCCTTACAGTCCCATCAGACTCTCAGAGAGAGGTTCAGGTTCAGGTCTGAGGCCGACCCCTTACAGTCCCATCAGACTCTCAGAGAGAGGTTCAGGTTCAGGTTCAGGTCTGAGGCCGACCCCTTACAGTCCCATCAGACTCTCAGAGAGAGGTTCAGGTTCAGGTCTGAGGCCGACCCCTTACAGTCCCATCAGACTCTGGGAGAGAGGTTCAGGTTCAGGTCTGAGGCCGACCCCTTACAGTCCCATCAGACTCTGGGAGAGAGGTTCAGGTCTGAGGCCGACCCCTTACAGTCCCATCAGACTCTGGGAGAGAGGTTCAGGTTCAGGTCTGAGGCCGACCCCTTACAGTCCCATCAGACTCTTGGAGAGAGGTTCAGGTTCAGGTCTGAGGCCGACCCCTTACAGTCCCATCAGACTCTTGGAGAGAGGTTCAGGTTCAGGTTCAGGTCTGGGGCCGACCCCTTACAGTCCCATCAGACTCTTGGAGAGAGGTTCAGGTTCAGGTCTGAGGCCGACCCCTTACAGTCCCATCAGACTCTTGGAGAGAGGTTCAGGTTCAGGTCTGAGGCCGACCCCTTACAGTCCCATCAGACTCTGGGAGAGAGGTTCAGGTTCAGGTTCAGGTCTGAGGCCGACCCCTTACAGTCCCATCAGACTCTGGGAGAGAGGTTCAGGTTCAGGTCTGAGGCCGACCCCTTACAGTCCCATCAGACTCTCAGAGAGAGGTTCAGGTTCAGGTCTGGGGCCGACCCCTTACAGTCCCATCAGACTCTTGGAGAGAGGTTCAGGTTCAGGTCTGAGGCCGACCCCTTACAGTCCCATCAGACTCTTGGAGAGAGGTTCAGGTTCAGGTCTGAGGCCGACCCCTTACAGTCCCATCAGACTCTGGGAGAGAGGTTCAGGTTCAGGTTCAGGTCTGAGGCCGACCCCTTACAGTCCCATCAGACTCTGGGAGAGAGGTTCAGGTTCAGGTCTGAGGCCGACCCCTTACAGTCCCATCAGACTCTCAGAGAGAGGTTCAGGTTCAGGTCTGGGGTCGACCCCTTACAGTCCCATCAGACTCTTGGAGAGAGGTTCAGGTTCAGGTCTGAGGCCGACTATAGAGAGCAATAAAACTGTTTGTGTTTCAGCCTCAGCAGGAGATCCAGCAGCAGGAGGAGCAGCAGGAGGAGCTGATGTTTGAGGAGGACTCTGTGCTCGGAGAGGAGGAGGAGGATGAGGAGGAGAAAGAGGAGGAGGAGGAAGGCAGCAGAAACAGGATTCTGGTTGAACTGGAGTCACTGGTTTGTAAAACCAGGCAGATGGTGGGAAACATGACAACGACTGGAGGGAAAGTCCTGCTGACGGTTCTACTGGGACTTACAGGTAACCAGTAGAATCCAGTAGAATACTCTCAGGTAACCAGTAGACTCCAGTACAAGACTCGCAGGTAACCAGTAGAATCCAGTACAAGACTCTCAGGTAACCAGTAGAATCCAGTAGAATACTCTCAGGTAACCAGTAGAATCCAGTACAAGACTCTCAGGTAACCAGTAGAATCCAGTAGAATACTCTCAGGTAACCAGTAGAATCCAGTACAAGACTCTCAGGTAACCAGTAGAATCCAGTAGAATACTCTCAGGTAACCAGTAGAATCCAGTACAAGACTCTCAGGTAACCAGTAGAATCCAGTAGAATACTCTCAGGTAACCAGTAGAATCCAGTAGAATACTCTCAGGTAACCAGTAGAATACTCTCAGGTAACCAGTAGAATACTCTCAGGTAACCAGTAGAATCCAGTACAAGACTCTCAGGTAACCAGTAGAATCCAGTAGAATAGTAGAAAAGTCCCCCGAACCTCGGGAAGTGCCCCCGACCTAGCGTACTCAACCACGTGAAGTATTCTGAAGCTTAAACTGGTCCTGATGGTCTATGTGGTCCTGATGTTCTATCTGGTCCTGATGTTCTATCTGGTCCTGATGGTCTATCTGGTCCTGATGGTCTATGTGGTCCTGATGTTCTATCTGGTCCTGATGGTCTATCTGGTCCTGATGGTCTATGTGGTCCTGATGTTCTATCTGGTCCTGATGGTCAAACTGGTCCTGATGGTCTATTTGGTCCTGATGGTCTATCTGGTCCTGATGGTCAAACTGGTCCTGATGGTCTATCTGGTCCTGATGGTCTATTTGGTCCTGATGGTCAAACTGGTCCTGATGGTCTATCTGGTCCTGATGGTCAAACTGGTCCTGATGGTCTATCTGGTCCTGATGTTCTATCTGGTCCTGATGGTCTATGTGGTCCTGATGTTCTATCTGGTCCTGATGGTCCATCTGGTCCTGATGGTCTATGTGGTCCTGATGTTCTATCTGGTCCTGAAGGTATATCTGGTCCTGATGGTCTATGTGGTCCTGATGGTCTATGTGGTCCTGATGTTCTATCTGGTCCTGATGGTCTATCTGGTCCTGATGATCTATCTGGTCCTGATGGTCAAACTGGTCCTGATGGTCTATTTGGTCCTGATGGTCTATCTGGTCCTGATGGTCAAACTGGTCCTGATGGTCTATCTGGTCCTGATGGTCTATTTGGTCCTGATGGTCAAACTGGTCCTGATGGTCTATCTGGTCCTGATGGTCAAACTGGTCCTGATGGTCTATCTGGTCCTGATGTTCTATCTGGTCCTGATGGTCTATGTGGTCCTGATGTTCTATCTGGTCCTGATGGTCCATCTGGTCCTGATGGTCTATGTGGTCCTGATGTTCTATCTGGTCCTGAAGGTATATCTGGTCCTGAAGGTATATCTGGTCCTGATGGTCTATGTGGTCCTGATGGTCTATGTGGTCCTGATGTTCTATCTGGTCCTGATGGTCTATCTGGTCCTGATGATCTATCTGGTCCTGATGGTCTATCTGGTCCTGATGGTCTATGTGGTCCTGATGTTCTATCTGGTCCTGATGGTCTATCTGGTCCTGATGGTCTATGTGGTCCTGATGTTCTATCTGGTCCTGATGGTCAAACTGGTCCTGATGGTCTATCTGGTCCTGATGGTCAAACTGGTCCTGATGGTCTATCTGGTCCTGATGGTGGTCTATCTGGTCCTGATGGTCAAACTGGTCCTGATGGTCTATCTGGTCCTGATGGTCTATCTGGTCCTGATGGTCAAACTGGTCCTGATGGTCTATCTGGTCCTGATGGTCTATCTGGTCCTGATGGTCTATCTGGTCCTGATGGTCTATCTGGTCCTGATGGTCAAACTGGTCCTGATGTTCTATCTGGTCCTGATGTTCTGTCTGGTCCTGATGGTCTATGTGGTCCTGATGTTCTATCTGGTCCTGATGGTCTATCTGGTCCTGATGGTCTATGTGGTCCTGATGTTCTATCTGGTCCTGATGGTCTATCTGGTCCTGATGGTCTATGTGGTCCTGATGTTCTATCTGGTCCTGATGGTCTATCTGGTCCTGATGGTCTATGTGGTCCTGATGTTCTATCTGGTCCTGATGGTCAAACTGGTCCTGATGGTCTATTTGGTCCTGATGGTTTATCTGGTCCTGATGGTCAAACTGGTCCTGATGGTCTATCTGGTCCTGATGGTGGTCTATCTGGTCCTGATGGTCAAACTGGTCCTGATGGTCTATCTGGTCCTGATGGTCTATCTGGTCCTGATGGTCAAACTGGTCCTGATGGTCTATCTGGTCCTGATGGTCTATCTGGTCCTGATGGTCAAACTGGTCCTGATGTTCTATCTGGTCCTGATGTTCTGTCTGGTCCTGATGGTCTATGTGGTCCTGATGTTCTATCTGGTCCTGATGGTCTATCTGGTCCTGATGGTCTATGTGGTCCTGATGTTCTATCTGGTCCTGATGGTCTATCTGGTCCTGATGGTCTATCTGGTCCTGATGTTCTATCTGGTCCTGATGGTCTATCTGGTCCTGATGTTCTATCTGGTCCTGATGGTCAAACTGGTCCTGATGGTCTATCTGGTCCTGATGGTCTATCTGGTCCTGATGGTCAAACTGGTCCTGATGTTCTATCTGGTCCTGATGTTCTATCTGGTCCTGATGGTCAAACTGGTCCTGATGGTCTATCTGGTCCTGATGGTCTATCTGGTCCTGATGGTCAAACTGGTCCTGATGTTCTATCTGGTCCTGATGTTCTATCTGGTCCTGATGGTCAAACTGGTCCTGATGGTCTATCTGGTCCTGATGGTCTATCTGGTCCTGATGGTCAAACTGGTCCTGATGGTCTATCTGGTCCTGATGTTCTATCTGGTCCTGATGTTCTATCTGGTCCTGATGGTCAAACTGGTCCTGATGGTCTATCTGGTCCTGATGGTCTATCTGGTCCTGATGGTCTATCTGGTCCTGATGGTCAAACTGGTCCTGATGGTCTATCTGGTCCTGATGTTCTATCTGGTCCTGATGGTCTATCTGGTCCTGATGGTCTATCTGGTCCTGATGGTCCAGAGTGTGAGTGACTGGACCAGAATCAGGTAGACCTGAAGGAGGAGGTGCTGCTGTTGAAGAGAAGGTCACCTCTCTCTCTCTCTCCTCCTCCTCCTCCTCTTCCTCCTCCTCCTTCCCTCCTCCCTCTCCAGGTATCATGTTCCCCTCTCTCTCCTCCCTCCCCTACCTCCTCTCTTTCCAGGTGTTGTGTACCTGGTGGGCGTGGTCAGGTCAGGTCCCGCCCCTCCTCTTCAGGTGTGTGTCAGTGATGTCACTGTTCTACTCCTCCTCCCATTTCCTGCTCCTCTACTGCTACCAGCTGCCCTCGCTGCAGGAGGCGTGGCCTCCCAACTGCACCTCCGCCAGGTAACACACCTCCACCAGGTAACACACCTCCACTAGGTAACACACCTCCACTAAGTAACACACCTCCACCAGGTAACACACCTCCACTAGATAACACACCTCCACCAGGTAACACACCTCCACCAGGTAACACACCTCCACTAGATAACACACCTCCACTAGGTAACACACCTCCACCAGGTAACACACCTCCACCAGGTAACACACCTCCACTAAATAACACACCTCCACCAGATAACACACCTCCACTTGGTAACACACCTCCACCAGGTAACACACCTCCACCAGGTAACACACCTCCATTAGATAACACACCTCCACACCTCCACCAGGTAACACACCTCCACTAAATAACACACCTCCACCAGGTAACACACCTCCACTAGGTAACACACCTCCGCCAGGTAACACACCTCCACTAGGTAACACACCTCCACCAGGTAACACACCTCCACTAGATAACACACCTCCACTAGATAACACACCTCCACCAGGTAACACACCTCCACCAGGTAACACACCTCCACTAGATAACACACCTCCACTAGATAACACACCTCCACCAGGTAACACACCTTCACTAGGTAACACACCTCCACTAGATAACACACCTCCACCAGGTAACACACCTCCACCAGGTAACACACCTCCACCAGGTAACACACCTTCACTAGGTAACACACCTCCACTAGATAACACACCTCCACCAGGTAACACACCTCCACCAGGTAACACACCTTCACTAGGTAACACACCTCCACTAGATAATACACCTCCACCAGGTAACACACCTCCACCAGGTAACACACCTTCACTAGGTAACACACCTCCACCAGGTAACACACCTCCACTAGGTAACACACCTCCACCAGGTAACACACCTACACCAGGTAACACACCTCCACCAGGTAACACACCTTCACTAGGTAACACACCTCCACCAGGTAACACACCTCCACCAGGTATATAATATATATAACAACAGCATATAACAACAGTATATAACAACAGCATATAACAACAGTACATAACAACAGCATATAACAACAGTATATAACAACAGCATAAAACAACAGTATATAACAACAGCATATCACAACAGTACATAGCAACAGCATAAAACAACAGCATATAACAACAGTATATCACAACAGTATATAACAACAGCACATAACAACAGCATAAAACAACAGCATATAACAACAGCATATCACAACAGTACATAACAACAACACATAACAACAGTACATAACAAAACAATATATAACAATAGTATATAACAGCAGCATATAACAACAGTATATAACAACAGTATATAACAACAGTACATAACAACAGCATATAACAACAGTATATAACAACAGCATATAACAACAGTATATAACAACAGCATATCACAACAGTACATAGCAACAGCACATAACAACAGTATATCACAACAGTATATAACAACAGCATAAAACAACAGCATATAACAACAGTATATCACAACAGTACACAACAACAGCATAAAACAACAGCATATAACAACAGCATATCACAACAGTACATAACAACAGCACATAACAACAGTACATAACAAAACAATATATAACAATAGTATATAACAACAGCATATAACAACAGTATATTACAACAGCACATAACAACAGCATATAACAACAGCATATAACAACAGCATATAACAACAGCACATAACAACAGTACATAACAACAGTACATAACAACAGCATATAACAACAGTACATAACAACAGTATATAACAGTATATAACAACAGTACATAATAACAGTATATAACAACAGTATATAACAACAGTACATAACAACAGTATATAACAGTATATAACAATAGTACATAACAACAGTATATAACAACAGTACATAACAATAGCATATAACAACAGTATATAACAACAGTACATATAATAATGCTGAAAATAGAATCTATGTAAATAATATAAATTCTTTTACTAAAATACAACAATAGTGTGGTCTCGGTGGATTGCGCTGCTCTCTTATATGATTATTGACTGATTGATTATTTATTGACTGATTGATTGATTGATTATTGATTGACTGATTGATTATTGATTATTGATTATTGATTGACTGATTGACTGATTGATTGACTGATCAATTGACTGATTGATTGATTATTGATTGACTGATTGATTGATTATTGATTGACTGATTGATTGATTGATTGACTGATTGATTGATTGATTATTGATTGACTGATTGATTGATTGATTGACTGATTGATTGACTGACTGATTGATTGTCTCCTCAGTGTGTTTGGCATGGTGTCGGTGGTCTCGGTGGACTGCGCTTCTCTCTTATATGATTATTGACTGATTGACTGATTGATTGACTGATTGACTGATTGATTGACTGATTGATTGACTGATTGACTGATTGATTGATTATTGATTGACTGATTGATTGATTGACTGATTGATTGACTGATTGATTGATTATTGATTGACTGATTGATTGACTGATTGACTGATTGATTATTGATTGACTGATTGATTGATTGATTGACTGATTGATTGATTGATTGATTATTGATTGACTGATTATTGATTGACTGATTGACTGATTGATTGACTGATTGATTGATTGATTGACTGATTGATTATTGATTGACTGATTGACTGATTGATTGACTGATTGATTGATTGATTGATTGATTGACTGATTGATTGATTGATTGATTGATTGATTGACTGATTGACTGATTGATTGACTGACTGATTGATTGTCTCCTCAGTGTGTTTGGCCTGGTGTCGGTGGTCTCGGTGGACTGCGCCGCCCCCTGGAGGCTGCAGGTGAACTCTGAGCTAAGCTGGTTTCACTTCACCAGTCCTCTGATGCTGCTGCTGCTCTACAACACCGTGGCCAGTCTGTGGAGGAACCAGGTGACGGCAATCCACATGATATTGATAACTACCTCATCTTCCTCCTCTGTCATCATGTCTTTACATTTCCTGCATCATGCTACCCACTTGCTAGCTTACTAGCATGCTAGCATGTTAGCCTCTGTAGCTTCTAGACGCCGACAGTAACGTTAACGTTGCCGTTGCTTAGCAGCGGCGTTCTCACCTCTTCACCACTTGAACGCCGCATATATCGTGTACACGACTTCCCCTGATGTAACCACGAGCTCACGATTCATCTGAAGGCACCCAAAGACACGAGGAGAGGAGCCGAGGAAAGGAATCGAGGAGACACGCTAGGATATACAAATGCTTTGATGATGATTTGGGTTCCTTAGCTCTGATTGGCTGACGGGTGTCACGTGTTTCTCCAGCTGATTGACGGCGATAGGGGGCCGGGCGTAGAAAGGGCGGAGTCAGTGATCAGCGGGAGCTGTGACATCATCACC